>NC_060210.1:51588750-51900000 GCF_021130785.1 Homalodisca vitripennis
AATAAAGTTGCCCTTTAAAAATTAGAGGCTGGGAAGAGTCATAAAAAGTTGCCAGTTTGTTTAAACTCCCTTGTAGTATTCTCTGAACTTCATGTGTGCGATTATGGGTATTCGCCTGCTTTTGTATTATGAACGCTCTGTTGAACTGCCTATTTGCGCTAGCTCCCACATACTAATACCGTAGGTGATATGGGGGTAGATCAAGTCTTAATATGCCATTCGTACAGACAATTTACCTCAAAACAAAACATGCCTCAGGTCAATTTAAGGCAAACTTGATCTTTGTTGATGTTTCAAGTCAATACCCTATACTGGAATATTCCAAAGAACTGTGAACAATTGACTTCGTCTTCGTCCAGGGAATCTTCCCTAATAAGATGCTGGTCTGTCGATATGAATATTCTAGATCCCAAAGTGAAGTCAAGACATTAGACTATGAGTAATATTTGCTTTGAGATTTAGGCTGTTGAATTTTTGAAAAACCATTATTTATTATTCAACAAAATTTTGTTTTTTAATTACTCATATTATTTGAATTGTGTACTACAGGAAAGCGTTGCGTCATCTGAATAACTGTAACAAGTTTCACATCTACGTAGCGATGAGCCTATGACATTGAACATAGATAAAAGAAAAAAATTATTGGATTAAGGTTTGATCCTTGAGGGATCCCGTAATTCATTAAATCGGTTCTGAGTATTTGTCTGAAATTTGGATAACTTGTGTTTATATGGCTAAGAAATTGAGCTAAGTCATTAAAAGAAGCTTTAAAGCCCTTTAAGCCCCCTTTAAAGCCATTAAAATCAAGTTTGTCCATGTGTAATTTAGTATAGTCAACACAGTACATAGGCTTTTGAGATAAGTCAAGCGTTTAATCAAATCGTTTTTCAAATAATTTGTGTTGGAACAGGACAAATTTTAGACAGGGCCTTCAGATCTGGTAGAGTAAAAATCCATTATTCCTTAAAGATTGGAGTAACTTTAGTGAATTTTAAGGAGCTATATAAAAAAATTCCAAAAGTAATATAAATTGACCAATAAGTTAAGGTGTCACATTACACTTTAAGGTAACTTTTAAATTAGCCACACAGACAATTAGGTTAGTATCGATAAGATTTATTTGCTAGGAGATGCTGAATGATGTCTTCGGGCACCTTCCTCAACTCAGGAGAGCCAGTGACAATAGGCTCCGTCTAAGGAATAGATTTTCGAGTGGAAGAAAAGGACATGGAGACAAGGACTTGCTCACGAGCAACAGTCGCGAAAATCCGTCAAATTCTTTTGCATTTCTACCTCCACCAGATCTGTATCCATTTTTTGACTGTAATTGGGTTCTGGTATATTATCTTCTATTTGTTTATGATGTCACCGATTAGTTGTATAAATAATTCTTTATGACGAGATACTTTAATTTAGAGATATCATATGCCTTCTCTGCATGCGGTTCACTTTTCTATAATTTTTTAGGTTTATGAAATGAATTTTTTTAATTCTTGTTTTAATGTCCGTCTTTTTCGCACTTAGAAAAATTGAGTTTTGCTTCGTGTAACTCTCATATGATCGCACTCAGCTTGTTTAAATATTGAGCTTATTCCTACTATTTTATTTTTGCCATCCATAGCTTACCATTAAAGCCAACATAAAAATTTTGCCAACGATTAGCTAAATCCTAAGTGACAGTATAATCAACTGAAGCCTACTTGCTAACTTAGAAATGAAATTTCACTTCTAACCTTTTCAAGCCTATAATGTCCAGTTCTTTGTCGGACTATCGTGCAAAACGGACATAAAGAAAGAAATATTTCATCCCTCGTGTGATAATCGTTCCTAATGCCTCAGTTAATTTCTTCCGTAATGTCTTTAATAAATAATGAAATTATATTATTTAAAACCATAGGGAAACTTTTAGGCGGGCTTCTTGTATAGAAATGGCGGCCTCTCGATGAGGAAACATGAAATAACAGAACACGAAAATGGGAAACCAGCGGCAGTTCCCTGCGGAAATAAACGAGAGAAGCTTAAAAGTTGCTCTTGACTCGGGTCGCTTTAACAAAGCCGCTTCCAATTATGACATAGTAGTTGTTCTCATTGTTATAACTAAAACAAGGCGTCTGTTGACTTTCAAAGGAGTATTTCAGTCCTGAGACATAACTAAACACGATAATGTTTACGTTGATGGTGCGACCGCCTTGTTCGAACCTAGAAGCTGTTTTCATTCAATCTGTTATATATATTCTATTTCGTTGTGCATATTTAACTTAACTGTTGTTTGAACGATATTTATCGACATAGCGCTATCAATTGTATTAAAGACTACACTAAATTATTACAAAGGTAATTCAAATTTCTTACAATCCATTTTTATATTTATGACATCAATATTTGTGTTTCCATGTAGTTTATGGTCAGTTAGGTAAAGCCTCCTACTTTATTTTTTTGATACACTAGACGTAAGATAGAATTTAATAAAATGTTTATAAAATAACTATTGTATAGGTTCATGATAATAATTATATATAGACTTTAATTATATCATATCAAAAGTGAATGATTATAACGGTAAAAGTAAAACTAGTTAATATGTTCAGATAACAATTTATACTAAGATTTTGGAAGCAATGATATGCTAATCTATGATATTAAGTCAAAAATGGGAAACGAGCATGTAATAAAATAGTAGTAAAGAGAAAAATACTAGCATGGAATCGATGTAATCACATTACAACACTACTTAATTAATCAGAAAATAACTTAGACATGAAATACTGGACAGTTATAAATATTCCAGACTGTGAACCTAGCCCCCCCCCCCCCCCCCCAACTTGATAGTGTTTATGTTTGCCAACACGCTCGTCATGTTCAAACCTAGACAGCTGTTATTCTTTTAATCTATATATATTTTCCATTCTTCGTGGTGCTAACTGTAAACATCCACACCATGAAGTCATTGGACATAGTTTTTGGTTATAAAGAAAGGTTTTTACATGTTAATAGAATCTGTGTGTTCCGCACGATTTTTATAAAATATATTTATTTAACATAGAATGAACGATAATAAAACATACAGTGTTATTTTCGGATAGAATACAGTTTTGTGTGTTTCTAACCCTTTGAATATCGTGTATAACCACTTGGGTGTGGATCTTTTACAAGGTTTATAAAATACGAAATAAATTTCAGTTGGGTACAATTTTTTCTACCTAAATATATAAACACATTTGACCTAATTAAAAGCAATTGGATGTTTCTATATGTGATTACTCAAATAGAATTATCACAGTATATTAAAATAAGAAACATTTTTTAAAAAAAAAAAAAAAAAACCTTGTCGGAAAATAATATACCCAAGCCATTACATCTAATTGTACCTTACATTAGTTGAGGATATATTTTGAATGAAGTTAATCACATTATTTTGGTTCCATGCATATCTATTGTTGCTTGTATAATGAATATAACTATCGAGCTCTTATGCTTGTGTACTTTGCTAACAGTAGTAACTATTCTGTAACGCCAAAAGCGCGAGAGCTGCAACTATACGTACATTAGCGCCATGATAATTGGCATCTCACGCGCCAAGCACCTAGTACGATTTATTTTTAAGGTTTGTATAATATACGTATTAACATTGGTTTCTAATAAGTTATGCACGGTATATTCCTTCCTTTATGTTGATGTTAGTAACCTTTATGTGTTTATAAGCGACATTGTAAGTTAAACGTTGACTGATTTACCAAATGAAAATTTGGAACAGCGCACAAATAAACCATTGCTGCAGTTGATGAACAGTTAGGAAATCCAAAATATTACTAAAGATAAACGATAACCCAATGGCTATTGTAGTTCTCGCCAGACTCAAAATTTAAACAATATGGAATAGGATTTGCCTGGATCCTGGATTTGGCAATGGAGATCCTGAAACTGAAGGATCTAACAGGATCAAAAACTATCTCGAGGGGAACAAGGTTACAGGAGGTATATATGGCGAAGTATACCACATTAGAAACGGTATTTATGAGAATTCGCAATAGAAATTGCAGATACTTATTCATGATCTTGTGGTATTTATTAATAATCAAATTAGGAAAAAAGAAAAAAATATGTAAACAACGACAAATAGAAAAATAAATTATCTACTTTTGGCGTTGAGAATCAATAGACACGTTCATTGATATGAATGATACTATGTAAACTTCAGTTGCATACGTTAACTATACTTCCTTTCCAATTACCAAAAGCCTTAGAAAGTTTTTTCCCACCTTAAAAATGATGTTTTCTAGTACGTTTTGCATTCTATCTAATTTGCAAATCGATTTGTATAGAACCCCCCTCACAGTGAATACAATTTTCTCATCTTTTACTATTTTTAAACACTCTATAGTTTGAGGGTTTTGGTCTATTCCGACACGTCTAATATACTGATATGATCATTGTATTGAAATTATTTAATTAGTTTAACTTACTGATAGGTAAAATCATTTCAATATGTTTTCTGAACAACTATGGAAAATTAAAAAAGTACATCAGCGGTTATGTCCCTAAAACCCCAAAAGATACAGTTAATAACAAATTAGGTTTTAGAGAAATCTCATTGATGATACAAGGTTTAGAAATAGAATTACCCATTCATGATAATTCTGATTTGTTTACCTATTGTTAGGCAAAACGTATTACAAGGTGTTGTCATCCTTCTTAAGTATGCATTAAAGAGTCACAAATGCACGTTCACATACACCAGTCTGTGTGTTATAGAGCCCAACACGTTGATGTTTTGTAATCCAAGAGAAAAATATTGAAATACGACATTTATCTAGTTATTATGTGCTCTTCAATTATAAATGGTATTAAATCACTTGCTCTTAATGTAGCCTATTACTTTAAAATATACAGATTTAATTAGATTTATAATCGTATAGGTAAAGTTTCAAATTTCTACAAAAATTTCTAACCAAATATTAATCCTTATTGTCTTAGTCTTACGCGGCGTGGTGAATATTATTATGTTAAAATAATGTTCTTATACTATTAACTTAATAGTATGTTAGACTATTATAATATTGTAAAGTTTTTCTGTTCATACTACTTTGAACATTCCGCCCACACAATTATTGAAATGTTACACAGTATTTGTAAATAAAAAAAGTAAAAAAATAATATCTCACGATTACAGTTGCTTAAAAAATGTTAAGATTATTTTGGCCGCATGGCGCCAATTTTTTTTTACAATTTCTAGATCTTTTGCCATGGAAATTGTAAAATTCATCTTAAAGGTGAGTTTACAAAGTAAAAATATAAGAAAATAACTAAATTTACTCGATACAGTTGTGCCTAAAAATTGTTTAATTAACTAGTTCTTTAAAAGTAACGTTGAACATTTAAATTATCTAAGACAAGATGCTATAATTTAAATATAAAGCCTACAGATTCATACGGCTATATAAACAACATGGTGGACAAATGTTAAGCGTGCAAAAAAATAAACATCCATAGGGTAATTGACACTAACCAAGATAATAAAACGATAATGCCCAAAAGTTTTTATAATTTGTGTAAAGATGAGCCATAATATACAACATACTCTCAGAAAACAAGAGAAAACATCTAACTTAAAGAAATATTCCACTTCAAATAACCGTGTTTAAAAACAGCGAACTAATGATGTTTCAATCATTTAAACCAATTCAAAAAAACTGTCTAGAAAAAGGATTCAAATACTGTAAAATATCTAGTGCTCGTGAAATAAATTGTAATATTGCGTTTTAAAGAACAACAAACCTTCTCCTAAAGGGTAAGAGGATTTTGGAAAATCTTGCCATCCGTTTATAGATTATACAAAGGTATAAACACAACGGAAACGGTTCCGGAGGATTGGAATCTATCTTCGTTAATCAGGTGGGGGGTGCAGTGAAAAACGCCTGGATTGGACTCCAAGCTTTTTGGTATGTTTTGAAACCCTTTTCTTTATCTTTTTTACTTCTTTCTGTTTCTTTTATTTTTGTGTGCATTAATACCCTTCTCCCACCTGGACGAAGAGGGATTCCATGCACCCCCCCCCCCAAGCCCTCGAAACGGTTGTTGGTAGTACCTTTTATAAGCTATGACGATGGAAAATGTCCGAAATTCCATGTTATCCTTTCCAATACCTTCCATCGTCAATAACAAACATAAAAAAATCCTAAAATTAACAAATCCCTTTGTGTAACATCTGAACAACACAATTACATTCAGTTTTTTTGTTTTTTTTTATAAACGACTGCATTTAGTACTGATTGAGAACATTTATATTCTACCCACACTCCAATTGCAAAGCTCTTGTGCGGTTGACGAAAGTAATCCTGTAAACTCTCCAAATGATAAGAATGTTAAGGCAGGATGAGGAAGCGACCAATTTACATTCAGTTTTTTTTTTTTTTTTATTAAACGACAGCATTTAGTACTGAATGATACATTTAAATTCTACCTCACTCCAATTGCAAAGCATCTTGTCGTTGGGGACGAAAAGTACACCTGTAACTCTCCATATTTAAGAATGTTAAGCAGGATGAGGAAGCGACCAATTACATTCAGTTTTTTTTTTTTTTTTAGAACCGCAGCATTTAGTACTGAATGTACATGTAAATTCTACCACACTCATTGCAAAGCTTCTTGTCGATGACGAAATACACCTGTAACTCTCATATTATAAGAATGTTAAGGCAGGATGAGGGAAGCGACCAATTACATTCAGTTTTTTTTTTTTTTATAAACGACAGCATTTAGTACTGAATGATAATTTAAATTCTACCCTCACTCCAATTGCAAAGCTCGTGTGTTGTCGAAGTACACTGTAACTCTCCATATTATAAGGAATGTTAGGACAGGAGGAGGAAGCGACATTACATTCAGTTTTTTTTTTTTTTTATAAACGACAGATTTAGTACGGAATGAATACATTTAAATTCTACCCTCACTCCAATTGCAAAGCTCTTGTATCGTTGACGAAAGTACCCTGTAACTCTCCATATTATAGAATGTTAAGGGGCAGATGAGGAAGCGGGTCACAATTACATTCAGTTTTTTTTTTTTTTTATAAAGACAGCTTTTAGTACTAGATGATACATTTAAAATTCTACCCTCACTCCATTTGCAAAGCTCTTGTCGTTTGACGAAAGTACACCTGTAACTTCCCTATGATAGAATGTTAAGGCAGATGAGGAAGCGACCAATCAACTTTTGTTGCCCGTGCCTTGCGAGTATTCATGGTGTGTCGACATACCTCTCACTATTTTGTTTATTACCTTGTTACGCAATGTATTTGTTTTTACTGTGTAGTATGATTTTATTTATTTTTTTGAGTTTTTTATATGTCGTGTTATTTTAAGTTCACCTGACAATTGACGGACCTGGGCCAAACTACAATGATAATGACCGTAACGGCGATAATCACATGGATAACAACGGAATATAAAGGCTTTGAAAATCGTTATACTTGAATTTAGTTGACTTTGTAAGCATAACCTACGTTATGAAGTTATATTACAGTTCAAGATTTAAGATCTTAGTCCGGACATACGTCATATGTGAAGTTAATTTTATGAATACAACAGGTTTGTTTAAGTTCGTCAAAAATCTTTAAGAAGTTAACGTATAACAAGATGTAGGTTGATTAACCTTGGCAACCACACTGCTCTCTTGTAATACGAGAACAAAAAAACCATTTAGTTGTATGGTGTAAACGAAATAAAATAAACTTCTTGCAATTTTGTACTCATGGTAAGGGAATCAACCCTTGGTTTAGCATATCAACCAGTACACGATTTTATTAGCAGATACACACTTGAAATATTATTTTTGTGTTAATAAAAAAGTAATATTTACTTAAATAAAAAGTATTGGATGAATGGTATGGTTTCTATTATAGCTGTGTCCAGATGTTAATGTAAATACGCAATAAAAGATATCCACGTGGGAAAGTGCCCTCGAACTCCCAGGGGAAGGAATGGCGAGTATTTTAATCCCCCGGGGAGGCTGAGCACTGTTGCCCTGCGTGTTTCACATTCTTGAAGCCCAAATCTGGAAGCTTATACGACTGTCTCATTTTCCTTTATTGTGCTTTACGTTCTTTCCTATTTTCGTCCATTTCCAAAAATGATTCCTAAACATAGTTCATATTAAGTACAATTTTGTAATTCAGGTTTAAATATATATTTTCAGTGGTAATTTTATTAACGAAGTTTATTTCAACTCACACAACCTATACATGCAGCAATTCAAGGAATTAAAACTTATCTCAAATTCAATTGTTTTTCTCGGTGTAATGCAAACCCCTCCTGATTGACTTAAAACCCGGCAGTTACCTTTCCAAGCAAATTTCACTCTCAATTTTTGTCCTTACTCAGAAATTAGTAAACAAGGCAATTGGGAGGCCTCGGCATGGTGCTCCCGGCGATTCGCGAATGCGAGATACTCTTCGTATACTCTATTAAGAATATATGAATTTAGGGTGGTTATTTTTTAATACTCGGTTATACACTAGTAATAAACACAATATATCTATAAAATGTACAGTTGTAACAAATATATAGCTTTGTATAATGGATAATTTGTAGTTGAAACAAATAGTACTCCCAGAAGTTTTCCAATAATATTAGGTAAGCATTATTTTAAATATCTGTCCGTCGTGTTTTGTCATGCTGAGTAAACTGGATGAGCAAATCTGTGTAGTGATTTGTCGGGTAACTATTACACCTGGTGATCAGTCAGGGCTGCCAAATCTATCCCGGTTATCAATATCGTCGAGGCTGCAGGCTTCATTCTGTGGTTGGCAATCAATTCGTATATGGATTGCGATCGGGACACACATTCTGTCTTAGTATATTTGTCTTTTATGTATTTTAACTAATGATAACATCCCAATAACATTTCCCCCCAGGTAGTTGATTAAAAATAAGATGTATGTCAAAGGCATGACCAGTAAAAAGCTTTTTGCAGATAAAAGTTAAATTAATTGTTAACCACTCTGGGTAGACACAAATGGTTTTTTTAATCTGTTCTAACATAGGTTCGAATAAGTATTTACATATCCATGAGACATGTTCAAAATATACTCAGCTTATTGTAGCTACTTCTCTAAGTTATGGTATATATCAAAAACTCACCAATAAGAAGTTTTAATGAGAGCTGACATATTTTCTCATAAACATAAATGAAGATCATATTTTCCTTCCCCATAACGGTTTTCTAGTAAATGCTCATTCTTTTCAATTTTACGTTTCGAACCTAGTCCTTATAAATCACATGTTATTAATATTTATGGTAGAATAGTTGTTATAATATTAATATTATGGATAATTTGTTACTATGATAAATATCAGGGAAATTTTGTATACGTTATTGTATAACAGTTTATTTAAAAAATAAAACTTATGTAAATGAGCTTATACACAATTTAGTAACTTATACAAAATTACAGAGATGTTTTTAATAGGTTAGCTTTTTATTATTTGGTCTTGTCCGTTCTCTGAATTGAATTAGCAAAATAATGCTGTTTGACGAAAAGTAAATATCTTGTGAATAAAAATGTAAAATAGAACGAAATAAAATACGATTAGAACCAATGATGAGTGTTACATACGCTTCAGGAATCTATAAATTTTAGTGTCTTAGGTATTTGTCTGTTTAGTTAAATCATGGTTAATCAAACACAATGTGTTTTTATTTTGAAAGCCAGTAATCTCCAATATTTTAACTATTACCATGATATTCAGGATTATGTTTGATAAAGGTTTTGACCATTCGAACACCGGTGCCTCTGGTATACCACTCAGTGCGTAAAATCGTTATGGAATATTTTTAAATGGAATCTATCTCTAACACTATGATTGTAGGATGGAGTAGCACTTTGTTTCTTTGTTTTAATAACCGCTAAGCGTTCTCCGTCTATATGATTAACATCTTGCTAGACTTGGCCTTATAAAATTTGTTTATAAGAATGGTATGTGCAAGTTGTTTGTTTACCAAACAAAACGCGAGAGTCATTATCTTTGAACGCCTAAATAAAGACCCCCGTACTGGATTGAATAATAAGAATCTCATTAGTGCGTTGTACGAAGAGCTTTTGTTCGTCTCTGCTAGACAGTAGTAGAGTCTCTGTCTGCGTGGTTTTTTTATTACAAGAGAGTAAATGAATAACGTTATGGCTTGTTGCAATTTAAAATGTTGTAGGTCAAAGTTGAATACGTACAAATGTCCGAGTTCTCTAATTAAAAAAAAAATCACTTTACTTTTAGATGACAGTTGTGGCGTAATTTTCAACAAAAATTATTAATAAATTATTGGATTTCTGGATGTACCATTAATATATTATCCTGGCTTGTCCAAATCATTATTAAATTTATACGTGGTTTGTTTAAAAACTCAGCCGCTTGATTTACGAGAATCGCCTAATCTCTAATCCCACATGAAAAAAATAAGTTTTCATGGGTTTTTGTCGTCTAAATCTTAAAATAATATACCAGGTTATTAATGAAAGGTACAAAATAGTTTTTTGGGAGTCCACTGTGTACAATATTACACGAGTTCAATGTGCAATTCGTTGTCAGGTTATTAACAACAAAGAATAAAATGTAAAGTCCCAAGGATGCACATTTAATTAAAAGTGCATAAAATTGTTTATAAAATAAAGACGAAACCACTGTCAAAGATTTATTATCCAATTACTATTGTTTTGATTGATAATTGTTCCATTATGTAAATCAAACGATAATAAATATGTGTTAATATTGTGGTTTAAATTCTTTATATAAAGTAAGGATGGTTACTCTATCTTCTTGCCACTTACCAATCCAACATTCCAATATGGGCTAGGCCAATTCTTGCAACTGAATACGTCATAGAAAATTGATAGCTATAAGATAGTATTATAAAACTTTCGGATCTCAGCTGGAATATCTTCGTTCAAAAGTTGAAGGATTTTAAGACTTGTTTTCATTTAACAGATACTGCTGGAATCTTGTTTCTAGAACTCAGAATCGAACCTCTTTACACCATTCGGCCCCATCCCACCGTGTTGAATATCCGTGGTCTGCGGAGTTAAAAAAATCGACACTGTTGAAATCCTGTAAACCTGTCTGCCCACACGAGTATCTCTTTGTTTTCAACACAACAAGTCAGTGTCTTGCTCAATTCTCTCTTCAGCATAGATTCTTTGCAAGGAGAATCGCTTTGCTTAATAATGCGTGTTGCCAGCTTTGAATGTGTCTATGAACTTAGTTGCCTTCCTCCGGTTGAATTTTCAGTCTCCTGTTGCTTTTCTTCGAGTATAAACGTCGTTCTCCTGACGCTTGTGAGTAATTTTCGATCTTAATAGGTGATCAGTAAATGCGGGAACCACAGGCATTCATACTGGGTATATTTACCACCTGTTTCTCTAGCATCAAATATCTTTCTAACTTGCAAAGTGGCCACGCGGGTGTGCTCAAAATGTATCTTGAAGAATTTAAATTCATTAATGCTAGACTCACAATTTGTTTACAGCATCCATCTTGGAGTCTTATCGGGTTCCATATCTCTTGTAGGCCTGTACCAAATGCTATGAAAAATACATAAAATTTATCTAACACTGTTTAAAATATAAGAATTGGATGATTGTTGGTATCGAATTGTTAAGAACAAACTTTGAGTTGGATGTGCGCTTGTAAAACATTGCACAGGCAGAATGTTTCTGATTTATTTATTCCGAAGGCGAATAAATTCTACAGTCAGCTATACAAAGGGATCATATTAAAGAAAAGCAGCAAACAATAACTCATAAAGGAAGAAAGCCCGTCTCTCTAATCCCCGGAAGGCATGCTAACCGTTTTGTTGTTTAAAACATCACTATCTCCTTGTACCCTCCCTGCCCAGTCTCTTTAGTTCTACTTCAGTAGTGCCATTACTCTTAAACTTTCGGTTGCCACAGGTAACGTCATACTAATATTAAAGCTAATGAATTTTAGAGGATTTTGCTATACATTTTTGCAAATTCATAACTTAATATGTTTTATCACTCCGTCTACCTAAAAATTAAATAATGAGTACATTAATGATCTAAAATAGTTCATTTAGTGAGGGAGAACTAGTTTGCAAGTTAGTTTCAAGGTTTGCATCTATTTATGGCTGCCTTAGGCATTTATGTTTAAAGCCAAAGAAATACTGCCCAATTCATGTGTGGACGACGACGTTACTTTGGCATAATATTCCATTATCTTAGCTAAGGAGTGGTCGGAGTGTTTGCGCAATCCAAATTTAGATGAGCGTTCTACTTCTAACAAGAAAACGATTTGAATAATTGATAACATCAGAGACTTACGATATACCCTTGAAAAAGATTTAACGTGTTTGACTTTGCACAGGATATAACCTTTGGGAACACATCTAATGGGCCTAAATAAGAGCGAGAGTGCACGATTAATGAACAAGAGGCAGCTAAACCAACTGTGAGTTGCAGAAACTAACATATGCCACATAGTGCTTTGCAGAATGCGTGGTTGCTTTCTAATTTATTGATAATTGTACACGGCAACAAACACCATCGATAGAACTAAAATACGGGATTTTAAAAGTGGGCTGTACTGCACGCACTAATTAGTGGTAAGCGAACGCTGTAAACTGTCGAATGTGTAATACTCGTATTACCCATAAAGCGCGGAACTGCCAGCACCCTAGTGATTGCTCGCCGGTGAGTGTTAACCGGCGCTTAAATGTATCGTCATTACCATTTATATAACAGAGCGCTGTGTTGAGGGGAGTGCGCGGCGCCACATCCCAGCCCTGCTCCCGCACTTTACGCTCAATTGTGGTATAGCGACAGAGTTTTTAGTTGTAAACAAAAAGATATTAGTTATTGAAATTGAGTTAGGCCCAAGCATCGCAAAAGGAAATTGTTAAAATGAACTTAGGATTAATACTGTTTAGCTAAAACTGAGTTAATAAGTTCAACAAGAGAATCTCAATCTATTTGCAATATATAGATTTTCCATAAAGTACTCTGTAAAAAAAAACTACGAAATTAAAATTTGTATCCAAAACATGTTACTTTTCTAACAAGGTTTACAAATATACTAGGGGTTTTTATAATTCGAACATTTGGTCACCACCAATTGTTAAAACGAGTATATATGTTGTTTCTTAAATTTTGTATCAGAATAGTCTTACGTTGGAGTAATAGAGCGGTTTATGTCTATAAATAATACGTGCGGAATTAACACAAACGCAGACCGACGAACTACGCAAAGATAGACGAGTCCGATATGGCATTTCGAATTATTGAGAATAGAGTATTCACATCTAGAGATAATGTTCGTTTAAAACGAATTTGCGCGGAAATAAAGTAAACAGTGTAGTTATAAAGGAGTTTAGAAAGTTATTTAAAGGAAAATACACTTAAAGGAAAATAAGCACGTTGGAGACATAGAAGTGAAGTGTTGGAGAATTTGCCTATTGTAAGTAGTATAGCATAACTGTGAGTAATATAACTATCAAAACCGTTTATTTTCATGTGTATTGATTTGGATGGACTGGCTAATATGTGTAATTCACAATTTGCTTTGGATTGTGACAAGTCCATAAGTGTGTTCCAATACAAATTGGGAAAAACATGTAAACAATAACTTATAAGGATTGTTGAATTATATCAAATGAATTTGTTTTAGTTCTTGAAGTTTGTGAGCAAATTGTGTGGGTTTTGCATTAGATTAATTTTAAACCTGTTTTATTTTCCCCCTCCTTTGTTTGGACGAAATATGGATATATACAATTGAAACATCCTAAAGTACATTCTGGATGCGAGTAACCCGTAAAAAAGATGTTAACGTTTGACGTTGCACAGTAGATACCTGGTGTGGAGGACACATCTGAATGGGCCCTAAGAATAGCTATATGTGCACGTTTAGGAGACCAAAGCAGCGACCCGAACGGTGATTGCAGAACGGTAACAGTTCCACATAGGTGCTGTTTTGCAGAAGCTGGGGTCTTCTAATTTATTGATTATGTGACACCAAACACCATCGATAGTACTAAAAAATACGTGATTTTAAAATGGCTAACGGCGCAAAATCACCCAATTATTTGTAAGCGACGCTGTAAAACTTTCGATGGTGGAATACACTAATGTAAGCCAGTAAGCTCGAACTGCGCAGCACCCTGTGATTGGCGCGCCGTGGTTTAACCGAGCGCTTAATTCATCAGTACCATTTATATGAAATGGCGCTTGTGTTGAGTGAGTGCGCGGCGCCACATTCCCCGCCCCTCACTTACTCTCAAGTTGTTGTATATCGACAGTGTTTTAGTTGTAAACCAAAAATATATTAGTAGTTAAAATTTATTATTCCCTCACAATCAGCGCAAAATGAAATATAAAATGAACTGTATATAAACGTTAGCTAAACTGATTAATATTTCAACAAAGAATTCATATATTTGCAGGAGGATATAGGATTTCCATAAATTACTCTGTAAAAACTACGAAATAAATTTGGTATCAAAACATTTACTTTTCGTAAAAAGTTTACAAATATCTATGGGTTTTTTTATAATTCTACCCAGTTGTTCAGCCACAAGTTTTTAAAACGTATATATTTTTTCTAAAATTTTTGTATCAGAAGAGTCTTGACTTGTTGAGGATATATCTTTTAATTGTCTATAAATAATACTGTCGTAATAACCACAACGTCAGACCGACGGATACTAACAAGATAAGACTATTCTCGGTTATGGCAATTGCCTAGATTAGTTAGAAATTAGAGTAATTCCCACATCTATAATGAAATTCGTTTTTAAACGAATGGGCGCGAAATAATGTAAACAGTTATATATAAAGGTTAGTTTAGGAAAGTTACTGAAAGAAATACCACTAAAGGAAAATAAGCCACGTGGAGACTTAAATTAAGTTGAAATTTTGCCTTTGTAGATATTATTAGACGCGGTGAGTATTAATTACTATCAAAACACGTTATTTCATTGAGTTATTGAATTGGATTGGACTTGCTAAACATTGTAATTCACAATCTGCTTTGGATTGTGAATTTCATAAGTTTTTCAATACAAGATTTGGAAAACATGTAACAATAAACTTTATAAGTATTTTGAATTTAGAACAAATGATTTTGTTTTATTTTAGTGAAGGGTTGTTAGCAAAGTTTGTTGGATATTGCATTATAAGTAATTTTAAACCTGGTTAATTCCTCTCCTTTTTTGACGAAAATATGATAGAAACAGTTTGAAACATCTAAATACAGGCTGGGTAGTCGAGTACTCCTTGAAAAAAGATTTAACCTTTTGTCTTTGCACAGTATATACTCTTTTGGAGACACATCTGAATGGGGCCTAATAGAGAGGCTGATATGTGCACGAATTATGAGACAAGAGGCAGTACCGAACTGTTAGTTGCAGAACGGTAACATATGCCACATATGTGCTTTGCAGAATGACTTGGTTTCTTCTAATTTATTGATAATGTGACACGGCAACACCATCGATCGTACTAAAATACGTTGAGTTTAAAATGGCTGTACTGCACCACTAATTATATTGTAAGAGACGCTCTGTAAAACTTGTCGATGTGTAATACTCGTATGTAGCCCAGTAAGCTCGGAACTGCGCATCACCCTGTGATCTGCTCGCCGTGGTTTAACCGAGCGCTTTATTATTCTTCATTACCATTTATAATGAATCATGTGCGGCTGTGTTGAGGGTGGGTGTGAGCGGCGCACATCCCCCCCCCCCCCCCCCCCCTTCCCCCACAGCCCGTCCACTTACTCGCAATTGTTTTATATTGCGGACAGTGTTTTAGTTGTTAAAACATAAAATATATTATTTATTTAAAATTTATTGATTCCTCAATCATCGCAAAATTGAATATAAAATGAACTGTAGGTATTATAACTTGTAGCGAAACTGGTTAATAGTGTCAAACAAGGAGAATTCAAATATATTTGCAATATATAGGATTTCCATAAATTCTCTGTTAAAACTAGCGAAATAAATTTTGGGTATCAAAAAAACATGGTTACTTTTCTAAATAAGGTTTACAAATATCTATGGGTTTTTATAATTCTAAACATTTTGTTGCAGCCAAAAAAAAATAACGGGTGGGGTGTGGGGGTATATATATGATATATATCGGGGGTGGGGGGGGGGGTGGGGGGGGTGGTATATATACAATTTTGAAAACTTATATATTTGTTTTCTAAAATTTTGTATCAGAATAGGTCTTAAACTTTTTGAGGTATATATGCCTTTTATGTCTATAAATAATACGGTTCGTAATAAACACAAAAGCGTCAGACCGACGGAACTAAGCAAAGATAGACTATACTCGATACTGGCAAATTTTCTAGATTAATTTAGAAATAGAGTAAAATCACATCCTATAGATGAAATGGTTCGTTTTAAAACGAATTTGGCGCGAAATAAAGTAAAACATTTATATATAAAGGATTTTATGAAAGTTATTTAAAGGAAAATACACTTAAAGGAAAATAAGCCGTTGGAGACATAGAATTAAGTTTGAGAATTGTTGCCTTATTGTAGAGTATTATATTCATAAGCTGTGGTATTAATTAACTATCAAAACACGGTTAATTTCATTGTTATTTGAATTGGATTTGACTGTGACTTGCTAATCATGTAGTGTTAATTCACAATATCTCGCTTTGGAATTGTGAATTTCATAAGTGTTGTTCAATACAGATTTGGCAAACATTGTACACTATAACTTTGTAAGTATTTTTGAATTTATATCAAATGAATTTGTTTTAATTGTATTGAGAGTTTGTAGACACAGGTTGTGTGGTTTTGCATTATATTAATTTTAAACCTGGTTAAATTCCTCTCCTTGTTTGTACGAATATGATTATAAAACAGTTTGATAACATCCTAAATCACATTCTGGGATCTTATAACAGTAAAAAAAATGTAGTAATCAGTCAATAAAAGTGGGCAAGTTGGCTTTATCAGTTAGCAATCACTGAGAATGCTAATATATAAGCATGCATGCAGAACTTAGTTAACTCTCCGAATGGTTATGTCAGTAAGCACCAATGGAAGAAACGCTGAACCTTATTGTTACACAGCATATGTATATGCTATCCCACCCCGGCTTAATACTGGCACTGCTATTCCGCCAAGTAGCTCCCGCCAGTACTACCGCGAATATTCTTGCTTGTTAAGTGGACGTTCTAGATGGAGGTGTACAAAACCTTTTACGGTTACGATGTTCCGTCCATGTAAGCCAACGTTTACGTTAGGTGGACTTCCAGGAGATAATCAGTAAGGACCGTTATGTGGAAAAATATAATTGATAAATCTTTTTTATGTGTATTATATTTATTTGTGTGTTGTGTATTATGTTTTATGTCATATACTACACACAGTGGTAATTTTTTCATGTTCTGCTCTTGTCTGTATCTCTGTTCTTTCCCGCACGGTATCTCGAAAACCGAACTGACCCTAACGGACCTGTGTAAGAAGCTTCAATTCGATTTGAGGAATAGCTGAGTCGATGATAGTGCAGTCGGCATAGTCACTCTATGGGATTTGGGCTATGAGCGAATAGGGAAGATTTTAATCTGGATATTATGTAAACAATATGAGTAATCCAAATAATTAGTTTTAATTTTTAATGTTATTAATTATAGTTAATTTTATTTTGTAATAGCGTAAAATCTAATTTTTCACCTTCGACCATCGTTAACAAAATTTCCTTTTGCAGATAGATTACAAGACTTAAACCAACAACCAGAGAGTGTTTTATTCTCATTAAAAATGTCCTGAGTTATTGCTATATAAATTAGTTTAAAAACGTCTAAACAATGCATAAAAACTGGAAAATGATCTAAATTTAAATAGTTTTAAGTACATTGATTACATTGGCAATATTGAGATCATACTGAAGAATACTTTTAAATGTCAAGAGACGTCAATTTGTGAAGTGCAATATTATTCCTGAACAGAAGAGCGGCTTACAGCACGGGATAAGGAATAAGAAACCGTTTCTTTTTCTTTTAGTTTATCACTACATTTTTATACGACTTCTTTGAAATTAATAGTTTTCGGCGGAATTTTTTTGACAATACTAATTGATTATTTTATATTTAAGGACTATTTTCATCACTACTTTTGAAACATTTTGTTAAAAAGAGCGTTAAAGCCAACACTTCAGTTTTGTTGGTAATTTGTACAGTGTTCGGCACGAAGAGGTGTAAAACGTTTGATTTATTTATTATTTGCCCAATTATGCACCGAACATTTTCAAACCACAACACAAGTTAATAAAGTGAGCTTTTAAAAATATTCTGGGAAAATATCACTCTCTAGCAATTGAAGGAATCAAATTGGTGATATATGGAAAATTTATACCATAATTTTGCTTCCTATAAAAATTGATATTTCTTGAATTATTCGTTTGTGATTACTGCGCTTCAGTTTATAGATACAGATGCTTTAATAACGGTTATTGTTGAAAAATAGCGTCTTTTGATTGTAGACATTTTCCGTGCGTTATAGAATAACATATACCTACCTGCTCCGATTACAGTTGCAACTGATATTGAAGTTCGAGATATGGCTTTAGTTATGTGAAAAGTGGTGTGTTGTGCCGTGGGTATTGTTTTTTTTTTTTTTATATTTTTTTCGTTGTGGCCACAGTTAGGAGCAATTAGACAATTTAGGTTGCCTACGTGAATCCATTTTTATAGTTTAATGGTGTAACCTTTTACGATTTTTCATGTTAAAAATATATAAAATGTATTTTTCTTGATGAATAATTGCCTAGGCAAGCTTATCTAGCGTTGAAAACTCGTACGTTATTAGAAATTTATGTGGATGATAATATCATTCCAAAATCGTAGTGTTGACGCTTATTTGTTACTACTTTGTCCATTTTATATAACTTATTTAAAGTAAATAAGGATAGAAGAAAAATGATTTAGCGTTAAAATAGGACAAAATATTGTCCACCCAAAAGAAAAGCAAAGTAGTTTTACAACTCTGCCCAACAGGGTCAAAAAACGATTGAGTCCGTTTTTTTTTTTGTTTTTTTGAAAAAAAAAGGAATATTTAATGATTGCTAAATAAATTGTAGTATTAACTCGACCACATCTTTTTCAGCCATTAGCTGGTCTGCAAGTGGGCTGAACAAAGGATGAAAAACAGACCCCCCTAAGTTAACGTGTCTGACAGAATGACCAACTTCCCCCCGTCTCTCGCTCTATCGACGACCGATGCTTGAGTGTATTATCTGTAAAAACATTTATTACTTGAACTTTTAGGGAGTCGTAAAAATGGTCTGAGGTGTCTTATTGTATAATACAGGACTGTTGCAAAACAATTTTGGGCAACATTTAGATTTATATTTTTTTAAACTTGTATTGAAATATAAGACAACTAATGATACAGTTAATTCCAAATATAGGAAATGTCAATTTGCTTGTTTGGTGGGCCTATGTTTCTTTTAAATGTACAAATTATTATATCCATATATTCTGACTCTCTCTGTCCATTCAAGATATAAATGTGTCGCCTCAAAATATAACTATAAAATGTCCATTTAATCTATATTAGTGTTTTGTTAGTCTTTCACGATTTGTCTGCTGTTTATTTAATATCTTTAATTGTTAAATCATTTGAAAGTGTTAACAATGAGGCTTCTGTTGTTTTATTTTTTAGACTCAATATTATCATAGATTTTTAAGTTTATAAACACCAAGTATTATAAAATTCAAAACTTCGAAAATTTCTCAAAATCAAATAAAATAAAAATAAGGCAACTAAATAAAATGCTAGGGGGTACGTGTTGATTAACATGCTTCTTATGAGTGGGAGCTGAGGATTATTCTTATGGTTGGGGACATGGCATTTATAGAACTAGACCTTGCCTATGTAGAAATCAGTTTCAATGCAACAGAGTAACAATTCGTTGTTGTTACTAGAGATCCTTCATGTACGGAAAGAAGAAAGGACTGGACATTTTTGCGATATTCTGAATTGAGGAATAGGCTAACTCTCAGCCAAAAATAGTAAAGTATATAAAAAATAGTGAAAAGTTCAATCTAAAAGCCAAATTAAAATGAAAAATTATTGTAATTATCACTATAGTATATATGCGAGAAGATTACATAAAAGTAATACAGGAAAAGAAATGTACATCTCGGCCTACAGGTAGTTGATGCTTGAAATCGTACATAAACCTCAAATACCGCCTTCAATGAATGCACGGACACTGGGTTAGTTGTTGCATGTAACTAACACTAATCAGTTTTTACATTTCTCAAACTATTAATATATAGATTGTGTAGTTTTCAAATTGTTTCCATAGGAATCACACGCGTTGCGAACTGATAACGTCTCTACCATTTGAGGTTCAAAACGTTAGTGGTTGGACTTTGTCGCAAATTGGAACGATTGCTTATTTAGCTATTGATTTTATGTGCTACTTTAGTCTACGAAAATGCGTCTCTGGTGATCATTTTATGATGAAACGTTTTGAATAATGTACATTTTTTAATACAACTATATTTAGATATAGCTATAGTATTGACGTTAGAGAGATATCAAAAAGCCCAGTGCCAGCCATTTGTATTACGTTATAAGGACAAGTTAAATAATCCCTAATATTCATAGGTTTACGTCAGGGCTGAAGAGTGCCATATTTATGAAAAATTTACATAAAGGGTTAAATATTTTATATTAGCAATGCTTATACTATTCTGTACTCCGTTATATATGTTTTATCTACGTAAATACGGGCATCAAGTAGCAGGCACGAATATTTGCCTATTAAGTGAACTGAAACTTGCAAATAGTACCAAAATGAATTACTTGAGTAAAAATATTAAGGAAAGATGTGAAAACATGTTGAATAGCGAATTCTTAAGGCTTACAAGAAAATGATCGTCATTTACATGATTATATGATATATAAGATCTTCCATTAATAAAACGTCTCTGAATTTAGATTTTATATCTTAAATGCAACAGTTATTGAATGGATTAGGAGAAAGGACCGCGTGCGGCACTGTTGCAATCTCAGGACTCACTGTGAAGTGGTCGTTTTTCTCTGCAATTAGTCCAGGATGCTACACAAAATCAGTTAAAAAAAATATGCTGCTTAATCGCAGGAAAACATTTCGAGTGTAAATAATTACTTTTTTTATTTACGTAATACAAAGTCTATTTTTCTGT
Source organism: Homalodisca vitripennis (assembly GCF_021130785.1). Classification (NCBI taxonomy): domain Eukaryota; kingdom Metazoa; phylum Arthropoda; class Insecta; order Hemiptera; family Cicadellidae; genus Homalodisca; species Homalodisca vitripennis. Next base: position 51,609,948 of record NC_060210.1, read on the forward strand.
TATTAACTACAGTGTACATATAATATGTATGACATTAATTATTTTCATTATTAATTATAATAATTATGATACATAATGCTCAAAATATTCATTTATATTTATGCGATTTCGATCCGCATGTTGGTAGTACTACAGGCATGGAACGAGAAGTTGTTAGTTACGTAGTATGTGTTTGTAATTGTATCCGCTTGGGCTTGGTTTGGATATTGTAAGCATCTTGCAAAAGCTGTTTTTTACGTTAATTATATCCACTGTAGTAAACTTCATTACCCTCTTATTCATCTGGTGGAGTTTTTTTATAAAAAGGCTAAAACTGTTACTAAATAATGAATTATTTACTAAAGTCTTGTGACTTCACTACATCAACGTACCACTAGGAAACGCTGACATGATTATAGGACAGTTCTCAAAAGGACCTAACTTGCCTACAGATTCCGCACTTACTTTACTTCAATTGGTTAACCGCCCATGCCACAGTATTCCTGGGAATATCATGGTCATTCGAGGATCACCTTAATTAATTTTGAAACATCACATAATTAAATAGGTCAGTAGCTGGATGTCCCAAAAGTTAGAGAGAGATATAGTGCCTTAATGTTCACATTAGCCTGCGATTATTATTATTCTCGATTAAAACCCTGAGAACAATTTAGTGTATAATAACTTCAGGATCATTGCCTGTACATAAATATACAAATAGGTAGGCATAAAATATATGTGGAAAAATCAGTGACATTTTAAACTGTGCAATAAGTGTTGGAAGTTATAGAAAAAAAGGTCTATTTATAATAATTAACAAGGAAATACCGACTTCAACAACCTACTTCCTAATATTAAGAATGTCGCTTTTGAATTGTACATTATACATTTGTAAAAGTATGCGCAGTAAAATAATGTATTTTGACAAATTTCACTAGTTAATTACAGATTTTATTGAGTGTTTAGAGCAGCGATGATAATTGGTTATCTTGATTATAATTATATATATGCAAATTTCAATTAAAAATTGTAATACCTATCCAGCTAGTAGAGGACTTACCTTGTATACCTTCATTTAAACATTTGGATAAATCGTTCAAAACTTGTTCTAGATGTTAAGATTTGTATTGTATTTAAACTACAAGGACTTTTCTCTAACCTGTACACAATTTTCTCTATTGGTAATTACCATTCTCTGAGAAGCAGAAAATAGTGTCTGAAATTCACAAAAAAATTGAAACTAAACAGGTGTACACTAACAGTTTTACTACCAAAATTTAATGCAGTTATAATACGAAACACAGGAATATTATTCCATGCCAGTAATTTAATTGCCCTTATAAAATGTGTGCTTCTAAGTCTCATATAAAGTTCTTCCTGAAATGCGCATCGCACTTTTTTTTTTATCTGTTAACATTTGTAACGAGAGGTTTTTTTTGTTTAAAATTAAGGGGTCCTTGTAGTTCCTACACTACCCATGTTGAAAACGCTATGTTTTAGGGTAACACTTATAGAAAAAAACGATGGTTTACAGGTGTAGAATTCCGTTATTGTTTTATTGATACTTTTGGATTAGTATTGATTTATTAATAAATCAATTTTTTTTTAAATTTATTCATATAATTGCTCAAGAATTAAATAATTTTATGGATATTCTAAATAATTACTTTAAATTAATTTCTAGACAATTATACCTTAAAACAGCCATTTACAATTGTCGGGTATCCATCTTATACAAATAGTAAAAGATTTTAGACCCGATAATATTATAAGAGGAATTAGTAAAATAGCGTGCCAGAAAATGTCAGAAAAAAAATTTTCAATATGCGCAAAAAACTGTAACCATGTCTTGTGACCCACACTAACATAGTCTAGCAAAGATACTCAACAAAATGATTCTTTCCGTTGCCCTTCTCCCTTTTTAACGTATCTGTATATTCTCTTTTCTCATTTGGAACTTCTAATGCTTAGCTTTTAGCGTCTAAGACCATATTTGGTCACTTCGTTTTAAAATAAAAGTATACAATTACCTCAGCAGGGCCAGCCCAAAATCTTTATGTTGTATATCAAAAGCCTCTGCAAAAAGCATAGAATGTAATAAAAGACAAACATGAAATTTTTATTTTCGACTACAAGGTCCTTTTAATTTAAGAATTGTTTAAGTCTCACTATGCACTTGTGAAGTAATTACAATTTACTAATCAACTTACTTTCTGTATCAATTAATTTAGCACAGTTACAATTGTTGTTACTGTTTTCAAAACTTATGTCTTAAAATCTATATTTATACGATAGGAAAATGTGTAGATCTGTAAAATTAAGTAATAAAAAACGTTACATTTTATTTCCTACAATCTATTAATAATTTCAAGAGGTGATATTCCGTATGTGAGATCCTTTCCCTTTGTACCCTTTACTTACGATGGGTTACTATACTAAAATATATTTTATTACCTATCTTTCTATGTGGTATATTACCATTGTACTATTGTTATTTAAGTATCTTCTTTAAGTATGGTACTTCTCCACTCCTATATTGCAACTAAAATTGATATTAAAACCGGCAATTTTTGGCCACACTATCAATATTATAAGAATTTAATTATTTTTATCTTAAAACGTCGGAATTTATTTTCTGTGGACGTGCGAACACAATATCCGATACAGTCAGGCCTTCAACGCAATTTCCGCCTCCCTAGTCGTTCGTATTCTTTTCGGAGGCTGTTATTCTCAGAGAACGTCATCTCTACAACCGGAATTTAAGTAAAAAAAATCTAAAATAACCCTATTTAACTGTTCGTAACTGGCCTTTATACGAACCATTTGAGTAAGGTTATGATTAATCTTTCTTCATTATCAGCTTGCTGATTATTAAAAGAAAATGGTATAAACTTATAAGTTTATGATTTAAGCAAAAGCTTACCTGATCAAGATCATTTATTTGTAAATTTCTAAAATGTTAAAATTTATAGTTAGGGTAGTAAAAGTATGGCTTTTGAAATTAACGTTTGGTTTACAATTTCGCTTAGTAAAACTAATAAAAATTAGGATGTAAATTATATTTGTAAAGGATATTTAGTTATCTAACTTAGTTATATTTTATATTTAGTTTTTATTTTGTTTACTTGCATTTTTCTAAATTTTAAAAGCTGTGTTATTTTATCCTTTTTACACTATCTTGATTCAAATCATCCGCAACCACTATCAAACGTATAGACTATGGATTCTCTTTGATCCCAAAAATCATAATTTTTCAGCGGCTCTCTTATTTTACCTTATTCTAATGTTGTTTGTGTTATCAGTTCTGTTTTTTAGTCCTTTTTAGTATATTATGTAAAATAACCTTTTGTTAGGATATAAGTGAAAATAATTAATAAATATTACTATATTATTATATACATATGAATATGAATCAACCGAATATTAAAATGAAATCAAATCTAAGCCACAATTCTCTATAATAGATAAAATAATTTAAAAACTAAATAAAAAATAACTCCTGTGTCTTTAATGACTTTTTAATTGTTAAGGCATGTACATAATTATATACAAAACATAACTTATGGAAGCCTACAGAAGATATCAATACACGAAAAACTTAGCTATATAATTAATATTTTTGAAATTTACTGAGTTTTATTTTACACTTTAATGATTCTTCATTTGTTTTCTAATATATACCGGTATTTATATTTAACACAAACAATATCCTTAGAACCTTCTGCATGGACCATTGTTGCCACGTGTAGAACGTATTGTATTGAAAAAAAACAAAAAAAAAAAAATAGAAAAGACGCAAGACATAAAGAACCATTTTCATTCCATCTGTTAATGTGCTAGCAGACATTAACACATATGGCCTATAAGATTACGACCATTAATTCCCAACATTCTTTAAACAGAGGGGCTCTTGAAGACATGATGTTGGAGGTCCTCTCTTGATTGTTTTTCAAGCACTAAGGTGGCTGAGTACCGAGATGATTTTTCAATCAACCACAAACGTAGTTTTTTCAATCTAACCGACGAAAGAAATGATGGTCAGACGCACTATTTTGAAGAGTTTGGAAGGTGACGGAAATCTAATAGGGTTAAAAATTTGAAATGTTAATTTTTATCCAACAACTTCAGATTTTTCTAAGCTTGGATATTTAAAATCCAACTGTCAATCTCTTTAGCGAATGTCAATCCAAACGCCAGCTAATCTTATATATACGCTGACAGTGGTGTCTTTAGTGTTCTGATCTAAATATCTAACGTCAATCGTATAAATTATACATAAATAATTTATGTTTCTTGCTGGTAAAGTGTACTAAATTAGAAAAACATAATAAGCAAAAAAATTGAAAATCAACAAGCATACCATTATTATATTTAACCTTTCACAGTTCCTTTATATGGAGAACTGAATTATTAATTAAAATATGTTCTCAATTAAGAGTATTAAATATCACGCTTGGATTGTGTTTGAATGTTAAATTTAGGTTCCGTTCTTTGCATTAGGAATACAAGTAAACAAATATTGCACAGACAAAATTATGTAAATAATGTTTTAGAATGTTAAATTTAAGTTCCCGTTCTTACTTTGCATACGGGATACATAGTAAACAAATATTGTCCACAGACAAAATTATGTAAATAATGTTTAGAATGTTAAATTTAAAGTTTTCCCGTTTCTTTCCATACGGAATACAAAGTAAACCAAATATTTCCACAGACAAAATTATGTAAATAATGTTTAGAATGTTTAATTAGTTCCCGTTTCTTTGCATACGAATAAAAGTAAACAATATTATCCACAGACAAAATTATGTAAATAAATGTTTAGAATGTTAAATAAGAATTTTCCTTCTACTTCAATGTACTATTTTTTTTTTATCATCCTTAAAACCATCTACAGCAGCGGTATTCATCACGGTTGTCACAAGTTTTAGAACTGCATTACATTATTAAGTACCCTGTTATTTTAATTGTTTAAAAAGCTGAAGGAAGTCACTTAAATTACTCAGGATTTTTTGTGTCCTTGTTGTAAATGGACTAAATTTTAGCACATATAGACGAAAATCACGCGTCGGGACCCTTCGGAAACGTTCTGGGCCTCTCTTCCAACCACTTTCTATCGAGCGACGCCATCGCCAAATGGCGATTCATTCATAGGGCTCACTTCACTTCCTCCTCTAATTGGATGCAGACGATGGGGAGCCAGTGACGTCACTATTGCCGGTGTGGGCGTCACGATGAGACCACGGTGCTCGTGCTATGTCACTGCCTACTAACGTTGTCCGATGTCTCTAAGTGGCACGACGCAGAACTGGAACCTCAACGCTGTTGTCCGTCGGTCTCCAGGAACTTGAGGTGCGTTAGGGACCTTCGTACAGCGTGTCCCTCTGGATCGTCTGCTGGACGGCCGTGAGCTCCGTATGACTTGAGTTCACCTCCGCCCGGACTTGGTGGTCATACACCAAATCAGGATTTTTTTTTTTTTTTTTTGGGTGGATATACGTTAAAACTGTCGACTCGTCGATGTCACCACGCCTACGAGGTCGTTTGGCGTTCCATATTCGATGATAGAGAGAGGAAGTTACATGCTCAGCCAGTACCAGCGCTCCGGCGACTTAACAGTTATACCGTGGAGGATTTATCGTACGGCCGCTTGGGGTGCTTGGATAGGGCTATTTGGGACTTGCTAGCCGTTGGGCTGTCTCACCAGTACATCGGTCTCCATCCAATATTCAGACAAAGTGTGACCTAGTTAGACCTAGGCTCAGATCATTTAGTTCCTGTTAAGAGCGTTATGTATTTATTGATATTTATTTTTATTTTAGTTAAAAACAAGTTTGATACTATTATAACATTTTCATTTTAATTGTAGTAGTTAAAATTATATAGCTGTAATGTTAATTAAAATTAGATCACTTCATGTGACTTCATGTGTGTGTGATGTATATTTATATTTATTTTTCATATTTATTTTGGACCTTTAGATTTTATTCCATCAGTTTATTTTATCTCTGCACTGATAGTTAAAAACAATAAACGAAAAAACTAAAGACCTAAAATAAAAATACTTGTTATAAAACTAGGTTTATATGTGTATCTTTATAAAAAAAAATTTACTAAGATACCACATATAACCTAGTTTATAACAAGTATTTTTATTTTAGGTCTTTAGTTTTTTAGTTTTATTGTTTTTAACTATCGAGTGCAGAGATAAAATAAACTGATGGATTAAAATCTATAGGTAAAAATAAATATGAAAATAAATATAAATATACATCACACACACATGAAGTCACATGAAGTGAATCTATTTAATTATACATTACAGGCTATATAATTTTAACTACTACAAATTAAAATGAAAATGTTATAATAGTATCATACTTTGGTTGAACTAAATAAAAAATAAATATCAATAAATACCATTAACGCTTCTTAACAGGATCTAAATGATCTGAGCCTAGGTCTAACTAGGGCTCACTTTGTGGATATTGGTTTGGAGACCGATGGTACTGAGTGAGACACCCAAACGGCTAGCATGTCCCAATTAGCCCTATCCAAGCACCCAGCGCCCGTACGATAAAGTCATCCACGGTTACTGTGAAGTCGCCGGAGCGCTGGAACTGGGCGAGCAGTGTACTTCCTCTCTCTATCATCGACTATGGAACGCCAAACGTCCTCGTAGGGCGTGGTGACATCGACGAGTCGGACAGTTTTACGTATATCCACCAATCCGGTTTTGGTGTATGACCACCAAGTCCGGGCGGAGGTGAACCAAGTCATACGGGAGCTCACGGCCGTCCAGCAGACGATCCAGAGGGACACGCTGGTACGATGGTCCTAACGCACCTCAATTCCTGGAGACCGACGGACTACAGCGTTGAGGTTGCCAAGTTCCGCGTCGTGCCACTTAGAGACTTCGGACAACGTTAGTAGGCAGTGACATAGCACGAGCACCGTGGTCTCATCGTGACGCCCACACCGGCAATAGTGACGTCACTGGCTACCCATCGTCTGCAGCCAATTAGAGGGAGGAAGTTGAAGTGAGCCCTATGAATGAATCGCCAGTTGGCGACGGCGTCGCTCGGATAGAAAGTGGTTGGAAGAGAGGCCAGAACGTTTCCGGAAGGGTCCCGACGCGTGATTTCGTCTATATGTGCTAATAATTTAGTCATTTACAACAAGGAAAAAAAAATCCTGAGTATTTTAGTGACTTCTTCAGCTTTTTTAAACAATTAAAAAACATTGGTACTTAATAATGTAATGCAGTTCTAAAACTTGTGACAACCGTGTAGTGAATACCGCTGCTGTAGATGGTTTTGAGGATGAATTAAAAAAATAGTACATTGAAGTAGAAGGAAAATTCTTATTTAACATTCTAAACATTATTTACATAATTTTGTCTGTGGAAATATTTGTTTACTTTGTATTCCGTATGCAAAGAAACGGGAACTTAAATTTAAAATTCTAAACATTATTTACATAATTTTGTCTGTGGAAATATTTGTTTACTTTGTATTCCGTATGCAAAGAAACGGGAACTTAAATTTAACATTCTAAACATTATTTACATAATTTTGTCTGTGGAAATATTTGTTTACTTTGTATTCCGTATGCAAAGAAACGGGAACTTAAATTTAACATTCTAAACATTATTTACATAATTTTGTCTGTGGCAATATTTGTTTACTTTGTATTCCGTATGCAAAGAAACGGGAACTTAAATTTAACATTCAAACACAATCCAAGCAGTGATATTTAATACTCTTAATTGTGACATATTTAATTAATAATTCTTTCTCCATAAAAGGAACTGTGAAAGGTTAAAATATAATAATGGTATGCTTGTTGATTTGCAATTTTTTGCTTATTATGTTTTTCTAATTTAGTACACTTGACCGCAAGAAACATAAATTATTTATGTATAATTTATACATTGACGTTAGATATTTAGATCAGAACACTAAGAGTCACCACTGTCAGCGATATATATATATATATAAGATTAGCTGGCGTTGGATTGAACATTCCTAAAGAGATTGACAGTTGGATTTAAATATGCCAAGCTGAGAAAAATATGAGTTGTGATAAAAATTATCATTTCAAATTTTTAACCCTTTTGATTCCGTCTCCTTCCAAACTCTTCAAAAATAGTGCGGCTGACCATCAATTTCTTTCGTAGGTTAGATTTGAAAAAAACTACGTTGTGTGATTGAAAATCATCTCGGTACTCAGCCACCTTAGTTGCTTGAAAAACAATCAAGAGAGGACCTCCAACATCATGTCGTCAAGAGCCCTCTGTTACAGAATGTTGGAATTATGGCGTAATCTTATAGGCAATATGTGTTAATGTCTGCAGCACATTAACAGATGGAATGAAAATGGTTCTTTATGTCTTGCGTCTTTCTATTTTTTTTTTTTTTTTTTTTTTTTCAATACAATACGTTCTACACGTGGCAACAATGGGTCTATGCAGAAGGTTCTAAGGATATTGTTTGTGTGTAAATATATATACCGGTATATATATATATATATATATATATATATATATATATATATATATATTAAAACAAATGAAGATTCATTAAAGTGTAAAATTAAAACTCGGTAAATTCAAAAATATTAATTATTAGCTAAGTTTTTCGTGTATTGATAACCTTCTGTAGGCTCCATAAGTTATGTTTGTATATAATTATGTACATGCTTAACAATTAAAAATTCATTAAAGCCACAGGAGTTATTTTTATTTAGTTTTTAATTATTTTATCTATTTAAGAATTTGTGGCTTAGATTTGATTTCATTTTAATATTCGGGTTGATTCATATTCATATGTATTATAATAATATTGTAATATGTTATTAATTATTTTCACTTATATCCTACAAAAGGTTATTTACATAATATACTAAAAAGGAATAAAAACAGAACGATAACAACAAACAACATTAGAATAAGGTAAAATAAGAGAGCGCTGAAAAATTATGTTTTGGGATCAAAGAGTATCCATTGTCTATAGTTTGATAGTGGTGCTGGATGATTTGATCTAGATAGTGTAAAAAGGATAAAATAACACAAGCTTTTAAAATTTAGAAAAATGCCAAAGTATACAAAATAAAACTAAATATAAAAATATAACTAAGTTAGATAACTAAATATCTTTACAAATATAAGTTACATCCTAATTTGTATTTGTTTTACTAAGCGAAATTGTAAACCAAACGTTAATTTCAAAAGCCATACTTTTACTACCCTAACTATAAATTTTAACATTTTAGAAATTTACAAATAATGATACTTGATTCATGGTATTGCTTTTTGCTTAAACGTTAAACTTATATTTATACCATTTTTTTTAATAATAGCAAGCTGATAATGATGAAAGATTAACATAACCTTAACTCAAATGGTTCGTATAAAGGCCAGTTACGAACAATTTAATAGGGTTATTTTAGATTTTTTTTACTTAAATTCCGGTGTAGAGATGACGTTCTCTGAGAATAAACTGCCTCCCGTAAAGAATACGAACGACTAGGGGAGGCGGAAATTGACGTGATGGCCTGACGTGTATCGGATATTGGGTCGCACGTCACAGAAAATAAATTCCGACGTTTTCAAGATAAAAATATTTAAATTCTTATAATATTGAGTGTGCCAAAAATTGCCGGTTTAATAACAATTTTAGTTGCAATATAGGAGTGGAGAAGTTACTATACTTAAAGAAGATACGTAAATACAGTAGTACAATGGATATACCACATAGAATAGATAGGTAATAAAATATATTTTAGTAGTAGAACCATCGGTAAGTAAAGGGTACAAAGGGAAAGGATCTCACATACGGGAATATCCACCTCTTGAAATTAATAATAGATTTGTATGAAATAAAATGTAACGTTTTTATTACTTATTTACAGATCTACACACATTTTCATATCGTATAAATATTAGATTTTAAGACATAAGTTTTGAAATCAGTAACAACATTGTACTGTGCTAAATTAATTGATACAGAAAGTAGTTGATTATTAAGTGTAATTACTTCAAAGTGCAAGTGGAGACTTAAAAACCAATTTCTTAAATTAAAAGGACCTTGTAGTCGAAAATAAAAATTTCATTGTTTTGTCTTTTATTACATTCTATGCTTTTTGCAGAGGATTTTGATATATACAACATAAAGATATTTGGGGCTGGCCCTGCTGAGGGTAATTGTATACTTATTTTAAAACTAAGTGACCAAAATATGGTCTTAGACGCTAAAAGATAAGCTTTAGAATGTTCAAATGAGAAAAGAGAATATAACAGATAAGTTAAAAAAGGGAGAAGGCAACGGAAAGAATCATTTGTTGAGTATGTTGCTAGACTATGTTAGTGTGGTAACAAGACATGTTTACAGTTTTTTGCGCATATTGAAAAATTTTTTTCTGACATTCAGGCACGCTTTTTTTACTAATCCTCTTATAATATCGGTCTAAAATCTTTTACTATTGTGTATAGATGTATACCCGACAATTGTAAATGGCTGTTTTAGGTATAAGTGTTAGAAATTAATTTAAAGTAATATTTATGAATATCATAAAATTTTAATTCTTGAGCATATTATATGAATAAATTTAAAAAATATTGTATTTATTAAATAAATCAATACTAATCCAAAAGGTATAAATAAAACAATGAACGGAATTCTACACCTGTAAACCCATCGGTTTTTTTCTATAAGTGTACCTAAACATAGCGTTTTCAACATGGGTAGTGTAGGAACTACAAGGACCCCTTAATTTAAACAAAAAAAAACCTCTCGTTACAATGTAACAGATAGTGCTGATGCGCATTTCAGGAAGAACAATATATGAGACTTAGAAGCACACATTTTTAGGGCATTAAATACTGCATGGAATAATATTTCTGTGTTTCGTTATTATAACTGCATTAAATTTTGGGTAGTAAAACTGTTAGTGTCACCTGTTTAGTTCAATTTTTTTGTGAATTTCAGGACACGATTTTCTGCTTCTCAGAGAATGGTAAATTACCATAGAGAAAATTGTGTACAGCGTTTGTCATCGTAGAAATACCTAAGTCCTTGTTAGTTAAAACAATTACAAATCTTAACATCTAGACAAGTTTTGAAACGATTTCCAAATGTTTAAATGAAGGTAGTACAAGTGTATGTCCTCTACTAGCTGGATGTATTACAATTTTTAATTGAATTTTGCATATATATATGTATATCTAGATTACCAATTACATCCTGCTCTAAACACTCAATACAATCTGTAATTAACTGGTGAAATTTGGTCAAAATACATGTATTTACTGCGCATACATTTTACTAATGTATAATGTACTTTCCAAAAAGCGACATTCTTAATATTAGGAAGTAGGTTGTTGAAGTCGGTATTTCCTTGTAATTATTATAAATAGCACTTTTTCTATAACTTCTACACGTATTGCACAGTTTAAAATGTCACTGATTTTCACATATATTTATGCTACCTATTTGTATATTTATGTACTGGCAATGATCCGTGAAGTTATTATTCACTAAATTGTTCTCAGGGGTTTTAATTGAGAATAATATAATCGCAGGATATATGTGAACATTAAGGCACTATATCTCTCTCTAACTTTGGGACATCCAGCTACTGACCTATTAATTATTGATGTTTCAAAATTAATTAGGTGATCCTCGAATGACCATGATATTTCCCAGGAATACTGTGGATGGGCGGTAACCATATTGAAGTAAAGTAAGTGCGGAACTGTAGGCAAGTTAGGTCCTTTTGAGAACTGTCTATAATCATGTCAGCGTTTCCTAGTGGTAAGTTGATGTAGTGAACCACAAGACTTTAGTAAATAATTCAATTATTTGTAACAGTTTTAGCCTTTTATAAAAAAAACCCCACCAGATGAATAAGAGGGTAATGAGTTTACTACAGTTGGATATAATTTATCGTAAAAAAAAACAGCTTTTCAAGATGCTTAACAATATCCAAACCAAGCCCAGCGTTACAATAACAACTCATGCTACGTAATAAAACTTCTTCGGTTCCATTGCCTGTAGTAATACCAACATGGGATCGAAATCGCATATATATAAATGATATTTTGGAGCATTATGTATCATAATTATTTTTATTTAATATGTATAATTAATTATGTATACATATTATATGTACATATAGTTAATAACAGAAAATAGACTTTGTTTACTGTAAATAAAAAAAGTTATTATTTCACTCGAAATGTTTTCCTACGATTAAGCAGCATATTTTTTTAACTGTTTTTGTGTAGCATCTGGACTAATTAGCAGAGAAAAACGACCACTTCACAGTGAGTCCTGAGATTGCAACAGTGCCGCACGCGGTCATTCTCCTATCCATTCATTACTGTTGCTTTTAAGATTATAAAATCTAAATTCAGAGACGTTTTATTTAATGGAGATCTTATATACTATATCATGTAAATGACGGATATTTCTTGTAAGCCTTAAGATTCGCTATTCAACATGTTTTCAAATATTTTCCTTAATATTTTTACTCAAGTAATTCATTTTGGTATATTTGCAGTTTTCAGTTCACTTAATAGGCAAATATTCGTGCCTGCTACTTGATGCCCGTATTTACGTAGATAAATCAATATATAAGGGAGACAGAATAGTATAGATTTGCTAATATAATATTTACCCTTTAAATAACTTTCATAAATATGCATCCCTACGTAAACTATGATATTAGGGATATTACACTTGTCGTAACGTAATACTAATGGCTGACACTGAGCTTTTTGATAATATGTCTTGAACATAAATAAATATTAAATTATTTTTCTAATCCCGCATTATAAATTTCTGATAGAGTTGCGTACTGTTTTATTGTTTTACAAAAAAATACTATAATATATCTAAGTATAGTTGTATAAAAAATCTAAATTATCAAAACGTTTCATCATAAATGATCACAGAGAACGCATTTTCGTAGATTAAATTACACATATAATCAATAGCTAAATAAGCAATGTTCAATTTGCGACAAAGGCCAACCACTAACGTTTGAACCTCAAAATGTAGAACGTTATCAGTTCGCAACGCGTGTGATTCCTATGGAACAATTTGAAAACTACACAATCTATATATTAATAGTTGAGAAATGTAAAAACTGTTAGTGTTTGTACAGCACAACTAACCCAGTTCCGTGCATTCATTGAAGCGGATTTGAGGTTATGTACGATTTCAAGCATCAACTACTGTAGTAGATGTACATTTCTTTCCTGTTTACTTTTATGTAATCTTCTCGATATATACTATAGTGATAATTTACAATAATTTTTCATTTTAATTTGGCTTTTTAATGAACTTTTCACTATTTTTTATATACTTTACTAGTTTTGGCTGAGAGTTAGCTACGTCCTCAATTCAGAATATCGGCAAAATGTTCCTTCTTTCTTTCCGTAAATGAAGGATCTCTAGGTAACAAACAGAATTGTACACTGTTGCATGAAACTATTTCTACATAGGCAAGGTCTAGTTCTATAAATGCGCATGTCCAACCATAGAATAATCCTCACTCCACTCATATAGAAGCATGTTAATCAAAACGTACCCCTAGCTTTTATTTAGTTGCTTATTTTTTATTTATTTGATTTTGAGAAATTTTCGAAGTTTTGAATTTATAATACTTGGTGTTTATAAACTAAAAATCTTATGATAATTTTGTCTAAAAAAATAAAACAACAAAGCCTCAATTTGTTAAAATTTTCAATGTTTAACATTTAAGATATTAATAAACAGCAGACAAATGTGAAAGACTAACCAAACACTATATAAGATTAAATGACATTTTATAGTTATTTTGAGCGGACACATTATATCTTGAAGACTGAGAGAGTAATATATGGATATAATAATTGTACATTAAAAAACATAGACCACCAACAAGCAAATTGACATTTACTATATTTGGAATTAACTGTATCATTAGTTGTCTTATATTTCAATCTAGTTAAAAAAATATAAATCTATATGTTGCCCAAATGTTTTGCAACAGTCTGTATATACAATAAGACACCTCAGACCATTTTACGACTAAAAGTCAAGTAATGAAATGTTTTTACAGATATAACTCAAGATCGCGTCGATAGAGCGAGAGAGGGGGGAGTTGGTCATTACTGTCAGACACGTTACTTAGGGGGTCTGTTTTTCATCCTTTGTTCAGCCCACTTGCTGACCAGTATTGGCTGAAAAAGATGTGGTCTGAGTAATAATACAATTTATTTAGCAATCATTAAATATTGCTTTTTTTCAAAAAAAAAAAAAAAAAAAGGACTCAATAGTTTTTGAGCCCTGTTGGGCAGAGTTGTAAAAACTATTGCTTTTCTGTTTGGGTGGAAATATTTTGTCCTATTTTAACCTAAATCATTTTCTCTATCCTATTTACTTTAAATAAGTATATAAAATGGACAAAGTAGTAAATAAGCGTCAACACTACGATTTTGGATGATATTATCATCCACATAAATTTCTATAAAGTACGAGTTTTCAACGCTAGTAAGCTTGCCTAGGCAATTATTCATCAAGAAATACATTTTATATATTTTTACCATGAAAAATCGTAAAAGGTTACACCATATAAACTTTAAAATGGATTCACGTAGGCAACCTGAAATTGTCTAATTGCTCCTGTAATGTGGCCAAAACCAATACCCACGCACAACACATCACTTTTTTCAACATTAAAAGCCATATCTCGAACTTCAATATCAGTTGAACTGTAATGGAGCAGGTTAGGTTATGTTTCTATAACACACGGAAAATTCTTCAATCAAAAAGCTATTTTCAACAATAACCGTTATTAAACAGCTGTTCTTTAAACTGAACGCAGTAATCAAAACGAATAATTCAAGAAATTAATTTTTATAGGAAGCAAAATGGTAAAATTTTCAATATATCACCAATTTGATTCTTCAATTGCTAGAGAGGTGATATTTTCCCAGAATATTTTTAAAGCTCACTTTATTAATTGTGTGGTGTTTGAAAATGTTCGGTGCATAAATGGGCAAATAATATATAATCAAACGTTTTAAAACCTCTTCGTGCGACACTGTACAATTACCAACAAAAATGAAGTGTTGGCTTTACGCTCTTTTTAACAAATGTTTCAAAGTAGTGATGAAAATAGTCCTTTAATATAAAATATCATTAGTATTGTCAAAAAAATTCCGCCGAAAATATTAATTTCAAAGAAGTATAAAAATGTAGTGATAAACTAAAAGAAAAAGAAAGGTTTCATTATTCCTATCCGTGCTGTAGCCGCTCTTCTGTCAGGGAAGTAATATTGCAATTCACAAATTGACGCTCTTGACATTTAAAGTATTCTTCAGTATGATCTCAATATTGCCAATGTAATCATGTACTTAAAACTATTAATTTTTGTTCATTTCCAGTTTTTATGAATTGTTTAGACGTTTTAAACTAATTTTTATAGAATAATCAGGACATTTTTAATGAGAATAAAACACTCTCTGGTGGTTTAAGTCTTGTAATCTATCTGCAAAAGAAATTTTGTTAACGATGGTCGAGGAAAAATAGTTTTACGCTATTACAAAATAAAATAAATATAATTAATAACATTAAAAATTAAAACTAATATTTGGATTACTCATATTGTTACATAATATCCAATTTAAAAATCTTCCCTATTGCTCATCCAAATCCCATAGAGTGACTATGCAGATGCACTATCATCGAACTCAGTATTCCTCAAATCGAATTGAAGCTTCTTACACAGGTCCGTAGGGTCAGTTCGTTTTCGAGATACCGTGCGGAAAGACAGAGATACAGACAGAGAGAAATGAAAAATTACCACTGTGTAGTATATACTAAAAATATACACAACAACAAATAAATATAATACACATAAAAAAGATTTATCAATTATATTTTTCCACATAAAGCCTTTACTATTATCTCCTGGAAGTCTCCTAACGTAACGTTGGCTTACATGGACGGACATCGTACCGTAAAAGGTTTTTACACTCCATCTAGAACGTCCACTTAAAGCAAGAATATCGCGGTAGACTGGCGGAGTACTTGGCGGAATAGCAGTTGCAGTATTAAGCCGGGGTGGGAAGCATATACATATGCGTTAACAGTAAGGTTCAGCGTTCTTCCATTGGTCTTACTGACATAACCATTCGGAGAGTTAACTAAGGTCTGCATGCATGCTTATATATTAGCATCTCAGTGATGCTACTGTTAAAGCCAACTTGCCCACTTTTATTGACTGATTACTACATTTTTTTACTGTTATAGATCCCAGAATGTATTTAGGATGTTTCAAACTGTTTATATCATATTTCGTACAAAAAAGGAGAGGAATTAACCAGGTTTAAAATTAATATAATGCAAAACCACACAACTTTGCTAAAAACTTCAATAAAATAAAACAAATTCATTTGATATAAATTCAAAAATACTTACTAAAGTTATTGTTACATGTTTTCCAAATCTGTATTGAACAAACTTATGAAATTCACAATCCAAAGCAGATTGTGAATTACACATGATTAGCAAGTCCAAATCCAATTCAATAACAATGAAATAACCGTGTTTTGATAGTTAATTAATACTCACAGCTTATGATATAATACTCTACAATAGGCAAAATTCTCAAACTTAATTCTATGTCTCCAACGTGCTTATTTTCCTTTAAGTGTATTTTCCTTTAAATAACTTTCCTAAAATCCTTTATATATAAATGTTTACTTTATTTCCGCGCAAATTCGTTTTAAAACGAACATTTCATCTATAGATGTGAATTACTCTATTTCTAAATAATCTAGAAATGCCATATCGAGTATAGTCTATCTTGCTTAGTTCCGTCGGTCTGACGCTTTGTGTTTATTACGAAAGTATTATTTATAGACATAAAAGATATATACCTCAAAAAGTAAGACCTATTCTGATACAAAATTTTAGAAAAAATATATAAGTTTTAAAAATTGTGGCTGAACAAAATGTTAGAATTATAAAAACCCATAGATATTTGTAAACCTTTTTAGAAAAGTAACATGTTTTGATACCAAATTTATTTCGCTAGTTTTACAGAGTAATTTATGGAAATCCTATATATTGCAAATATATTGAATTCTCTTGTTGAAATATTAACTCAGTTTAGCTAAAGTTATTAATACTACAGTTCATTTTATATTTCATTTTGCGATGATTGGGAATAATAAATTTTAAATAAATAATATATTTTTGGTTTACAACTAAAACACTGTCGCATATAAAACAATTGAGAGTAAGTGACGGGCTGGGATGTGGCGCCGCGCACTCCACCTCAACACAGCCGCCATGTTCATATAAATGGTAATGAAGATAATTAAGCGCTCGGTTAAACCACGGCGAGCAATCACAGGGTGATGCGCAGTTCCGAGCTTACTGGGCTACATACGAGTATTACACATCGACAAGTTTACAGCGTAGCTTACAAATAATTAGTGGTGCAGTACAGCCATTTTAAAATCACGTATTTTAGTACTATCGATGGTGTTGCCGTGTCACATTATCAATAAATTAGAAGAAACCAAGCATTCTGCAAAGCACATATGTGGCATATGTTACCGTTCTGCAACTCACAGTTCGGTAGCTGCCTCTTGTCTCATAATCGTGCACATATCAGCCTCTTATTAGGCCCCATTCAGATGTGTCTCCAAAAGGTATATACTGTGCAAAGTCAAAAGTTAAATCTTTTTAAGGGTACTCGACAAGTCTCTGATGTTATCAATTATTCAAATCGGTTTCTTTTAGAGTTAGAACGCTCTTCTAAATTGGATTGCGCAAACACACCGACCACTCCTTAGCTAAGATATTGGAATATTATGCCATAGTACGTCGTCGTCAACACATGAATTGGGCAGTATTTCTTTGGCTTTAAACATAAATGCCTAAGGCACCATAAATGATGCAAACTGAACTAACTTGCAAACTAGTCTCCCTCACTAAATGCACTATTTAGATCATTAATGTACTCATTATTAATTTTTAGGTAGAGGATAAAAATATTAAGTTATGAATTTGAAAATGTATACAAAATCTCTAAAATCATTAGCTTTAATTAGTTTGAGTTAACTGTGGCAACGAAAGTTTAAGAGTAATGGCACTACTGAAGTAGAATATAGAGACTGGCAGGGTACAAGGAGATAGTGAGTTTTAAACAACAAAACGTTGCATGCCTTCCGGGGATTAGAGAGACTGGCTTTCTTCCTTTATGATTATTGTTTGCTGCTTTCTTTAATATGATCCTTTGTATAGCTGACTGTAGAATTATTCGCCTTCGGATAATAAATCAGAAACATTCTGCCTGTGCATGTTTTACAAGCGCAATCCAACTCAAAGTTTTTCTTAACAATCGATACCACAATCATCCAATCTTATAATTTTAAACAGTGTTAGATATATTTTTGTAGTTTTATAGCTTTGTACAGGCCTACAAGAGATATGGAACCGATAAGAACTCAAGATGGATGTGTAAACAAATTGTAGTCTACATTAATTAATTTTAAATTCTTCAAGATAATTTTGAGCACACCGCGTGGCATTGCAAGTTAGAAGATATTTATGCTAGAGAAACAGGTGGTAAATAATACCCAGTATGAATGCCTGTGGTTCCCGCATTTACTGATCTCCTGGTAGATCGAAAATATCACAAAGCTCAGGAGAACGACGTTTATACTCGAAGAAAAGCACAGGAGACTGAAAATCAACCGGAGGAAGCAACTAAGTTCATAGACCATAAAGCTGCAAACACGCATTAAGCAAAGCGATTCTCCTTTGCAAGAATCTATGCTGAAGAGAGAATTGGCAAGACACTGACTTGTGTGTTGAAAAAAAAGAGATACTCGTGTGGGCAGACAGTTTACAGGATTCAACAGTGATTTTTTTACTCCGCAGACACGGATATTCACACGGTGGGATGGGACGATGGAGTAATGAGGTTAGATTCTGAGTTCTAGAAACAAGATCAGCAGTATCGGTTAAATGAAAACAAGTCTTAAAATCTTCAAGCTTTTGACGAAGATATTCCAGCTGAGATGCCGAAAGGTTTATAATACGATCTTATTGCTATCAATTTCTATGACGTATTCAGTTGCAAGAATGGCCTAGCCATATTGGAATGTTGATGGTAAGTGGCAAGAAGAGAGATAATCCTTACTTTATATAGAGATTTATCCACAATATTAACACATATTTATTATCGTTTGATTTACATATGGAACTATTATGCAATCAACAATAGTAATGTAATTAATCTTTGACAGTGGTTTCTTCTTTATTTTATAAACAATTTATGCACTTTTATTAAAATGTGATCCTTGGGATTTAATTTTATCTTTGTTGTGTAATAACCTGAAACGAATTGCACATTGAATCGTGAATATTGTACACAGTGGAACAAAAAACTATTTTGTACCTTATTATTAACTGGTATATTATTTTAAGATTTAGACGACAAAACCATGAAACTTAATTTTTCATGTGGGATTAGAGATTAGGCGATCTCGTAAATAAAGACTGAGTTTTAACTAAAGTAAAAATTAATAATGATTTGGAAGCCAGGATGAATATATTAATGGTAACATTCAGAAATCCATAATTTATTAATATTTTTGTTGAAAATACGCCACAACTGTCTTAATAAAGTGATTTTTTTTAATTAGAGATCTCTGACATTTGTACGTATTCAACTTTGACCTACAACATTTTAAATTGCAACAAGCATAACGTTATTCAATTACTCTCTTGTAAATAAAAAAAAACGCAGACAGAGAATACTACTGTCTAGCAGAGACGAAAAAAGCTCTCGTACAGCACTAATGAGATCTTATTATTCCATCCAGTACGTCTTTATTTGGCGTTCAAGGATAATGACTCTCGCGTTTTGTTTGGTAAACAAAAACTTGCACATACCATTCTTATAACAAATTTATATAAGGCAAGTCTAGCAAGATGTTAATCATATAACGGGAGAACGCTTAGCGGTAAAACAAAGAAACAAAGTGCTACCCATCTACATCATATGTAGAGAGTTCCATTTAAAATATTCCATACGATTTTACGCATGGAGTGTAGTACCAGAGGCACCGTGTTCGAATGTCAAAACTTTAAAACATAATCCTGATTATCATGGTAATAGTTAAAATATTGGAGATTACTGCTTTCAAAATAAAAACATGTTTGATTAACATGTTTAAAACAGAAAATATCTAAGACACTAAATTTATAATTCCTGAGAGGTATGTAACATTCCATCTTTGGTTCTATCGTATTTTATTTCGTTCTATTTTACATTTTTATTTACAAGAAGTTTACTTTTCGTCAAAAGCTTATTTTGCTAATCAATTCAGAAAGGAAAGACCAAATAATAAAAATCTAACATATTAAAAACATCTCTGTAATTTTGTATAAGTTTATAATTGTGTATAAGCTCATTTACATAGTTTTATTTTTAAATATACTTATACAATACATTACAAATTTCCCTGTATTTATCAGAGTAAAATTACCATAATTTTATATTATAAAACTATTCTACCATAAATATTAATAACATGTGATTTTAAGACTTATTCGAAACGTAAATTGAAAAGAATGAGCATTTACTAGAACATTATGGGAAGAAAATATGATCTTCAGTTATGTTTATGAGAAAATATGTCAGCTCTCATTAAAAACTTCTTATTGGTTTTTTGATATAACCATAAATTAGAGAAGTAGCTACAATAAGCTGAGTATATTTGAACATGTCTCATGGATATGTAAATACTTATTCGAACTATGTTAGAAAGATTAAAAACATTTGTGTCTTCCCAGAGTGTTAACAATTAATTTAATTTATCTGCAAAAAGCTTTTACTGCATACTTTGACATACATACTCTTTTTTATCAACTACTGGGAAATGTTATTGGATGTATCATTAGTTAAATACATAAAAGACAAATATACTAGACAGAATGTGTGTCCGATCGCAATCCATAGACAATTGTTGCCAACCACAGAATGACCTGCAGCCTCGACGATATTGATAACCGGGATAGATTGGCAGCCCTGACTGATCACAGTGTAATATGACCCGACAATCACTACACAGATTGCTCATCTGTTTTACTCAGCAGAAAACACGACGGACAGATATTAAAATATGCTTACCTAATATTATTGGAAACTTCTGGGAGTACTATTGTTAACTACAATTATCATTATACAAAGCTATATTTGTACAACTGTACGATTTATAGATATATTGTGTTTATTACTATATAAAACCGAGTATTAAAAAATAACACCCTATTCATATTATTAATAGAGTATACAAGAGTATCTCGCATTCGAATCGCCGGGAGCACCATGCCGAGGCCTCCAATTGCCTTGTTTACTATTTCGAGAGTAAGACAAAAATTGAGAGTGAAATTTGCTTGGAAAGGTAAGCTGCCGGGTTTTAAGTCAATCAGAGGGTTGCATTACACAGAGAATAAAATTGAATTGAATGAGTTTTAATTCCTTGAATTGCTGCATTATAGGTTGTGTGAGTTGAATAACTTCGTTAATAAATTACCACTGAAATATATATTTAACCTGAATAAAATTGTACTTAATATGAACTATGTTAGGAATATTTTGAAATGGACGAAAATAGGATAAGAAGTAAAGCACAATAAAGGAAAATGTGACAGTCGTATAAGCTTCCAGATTTGGGCTTCAAGAATGTGAAACACGCAGGGCTACAGTGCTGCCTCCCCGGGGGATTAAAATACTCGCCATTCCTTCCCCTGAGTTCGAGGGCACTTTTCCACGTGGATATCTTTTATTGCGTATTTACATTAACATCTGGAACAGCAAAATAGAAACTAAACATTCATCAAATACTTTTATTAAGTAAATTACTTTTTTTATTAACACAAAATTAATATTTCAAGTGTGTAGCTGCTAAATAAAATCGTGTACTGGTTGATATGCTAAACCAAGGGTGATTCCTTACCATGAGTACAAAAATGGAAGAAGTTTATTTTATTTCGTTTACTCCATAACTAAATGGTTTTTGTTCTCGTTTACAGAGAGCAGTGTGGTTGCAAAGGTAAAACCTACATCTTGTTATACGTTACTTCTTAAAGATTTTTGACGAACTAAAAACCTGTTGTATTATAAATTAACTTTCATACGACATATGTCAGACTAAGATCTTAAATCTTGAACTGTAATATACTTCATAACGTAGGTTATCTTACAAAGTCAACTAAATTAAGTTAAGATTTTCAAAGCTTTAAATTCCGTTGTTATCCATGATTATCGCCGTTACGTCATTATCAGGTTGTTTGCCCCAGACGTCATTGTCAGGTGAATTAAAATAACACGACATATAAAAAACTAAAAAAATAAATAAAATCATACTACACAGTAAAAACAAATAAATTGCGTAACAAGGTATAAACAAAATAGTGAGAGGTATGTCGACACAAACATTATACTCGCAAGGCACGGGCAAAAGTTGATTGGTCGCTTCCTCATCCTGCCTTATCATTCTTATCATATGGAGAGTTACAGGTGTTCTTTCGTCAACGACAAGAGCTTTGCAATTGGAGTGTGGGTAGAATTTAAATGTATCATTCAGTACTAAATGCTGTCGTTTATAAAAAAAAATAGTGAGAGGCATGTCGACACAAACATTATACTCGCAAGGCACGGGCAAAAGTTGATTGGTCGCTTCCTCATCCTGCCTTAACATTCTTATAATATGGAGAGTTACAGGTGTACTTTCGTCAACGACAAGAGCTTTGCAATTGGAGTGTGGGTAGAATTTAATGTATCATTCAGCACTAAATGCTGTCGTTTATAAAAAAAATAGTGAGAGGCATGTCGACACAAACATTATACTCGCAAGGCACGGGCAAAAGTTGATTGGTCGCTTCCTCATCCTGCCTTAACATTCTTATAATATGGAGAGTTACAGGTGTACTTTCGTCAACGACAAGAGCTTTGCAATTGGAGTGTGGGTAGAATTTAATGTATCATTCAGCACTAAATGCTGTCGTTTATATAAAAAAATAGTGAGAGGCATGTCGACACAAACATTATACTCGCAAGGCACGGGCAAAAGTTGATTGGTCGCTTCCTCATCCTGCCTTAACATTCTTATAATATGGAGAGTTACAGGTGTACTTTCGTCAACGACAAGAGCTTTGCAATTGGAGTGTGGGTAGAATTTAATGTATCATTCAGCACTAAATGCTGTCGTTTATATAAAAAAAATAGTGAGAGGCATGTCGACACAAACATTATACTCGCAAGGCACGGGCAAAAGTTGATTGGTCGCTTCCTCATCCTGCCTTAACATTCTTATAATATGGAGAGTTACAGGTGTACTTTCGTCAACGACAAGAGCTTTGCAATTGGAGTGTGGGTAGAATTTAATGTATCATTCAGCACTAAATGCTGTCGTTTATATAAAAAAATAGTGAGAGGCATGTCGACACAAACATTATACTCGCAAGGCACGGGCAAAAGTTGATTGGTCGCTTCCTCATCCTGCCTTAACATTCTTATCATATGGAGAGTTACAGGTGTACTTTCGTCAACGACAAGAGCTTTGCAATTGGAGTGTGGGTAGAATTTAATGTATCATTCAGTACTAAATGCTGTCGTTTATAAAAAAAAAAAAAACTGAATGTAATTGGTTGTTCAGATGTTACACAAAGGGATTTGTTAATTTTAGGATTTTTTAAGTTTGTTATTGACGATGGAAGGTTTGAAAGGATAACATGATTTCGGACATTTTCCATCGTCATAGCTTATAAAAGGTATACAACAACGTTTCGAGGATTGGAATCCTCTTCGTCAGGTGGGAGAGGTATTAATGCACACAAAAATAAAGAACAGAAAGAAGTAAAAAAGATAAAGAAAAGGGTTCAAACATACCAAAAAGCTTGGAGTCCAATCCAGGCGTTTTCACTGCACTCCCCCACCTGATAAAGAGGATAGATTCCAATCCTCGGAACGTTCGTTGTGTTATACCTTTTATAATCTATAACGATGGCAAATTTCCAAAATCCTCTTACCCTTTTAGGAGAAGGTTGTTGTTCCTTAAAACGAATATTAAATTTATTTCACGTAGCACTAGGATATTTAGCATATTTGATCTTTTCTAGACCAGTTTTTTGAATTGTTTAAATGTTGAAACATCAAGTTAGTATGTTTTAACACGGTATGAAGTGGAATATTTCTTTAAGTTAGTGTTTTCTCTTGTTTTCTGAGAGTATGTTGTATATTATGGCTCATCTTTACACAAATATAAATACTTGCATTATCGTTATTATCTTGGTTAGTGTCAATTACCCTATGATGTTTATTTTTTTGCACGCTTAACATTTGTCCACCATGTTGTTTATATAGCCGTGATCTGTAGCTGTATATTTAATTATAGCATCTTGTCTTAGATAATGTTAACTGTTCAACGGTACGTTTAATAGACTATTAATTAAACAATTTTAGGCACTAACTGTATCGTGTAATTTTAGTTATTTTCTTATATTTACTTTGTAAACTCACCTTAAGATGAATTTACAATTTCCATCAAAAGATCTAAAAATTGGAAAAAATTGGCGCCAGTGCGGCCAAAATATCTTAACATTTAAGCAACTGTATCGTGAGATATTATTTTTTTTACTTTTTTTTATTATTAAAAATACTGTAACATTTCAATAATTGTGTGGGCGAATTTCAAAGTTGTATGAACAGAAAACCTTACAATATTATAATAGTATAACATACTATTAGTATAGTATAACATTATTTTAACATAATACTATCACCACCCGCGTAAGACTAAGAAATAAGGATTATATTTGGTTAGAATTTTTTGTAGAAATTTGATACTTTTCCTATACGATATAATCTAATTAAATCTGTATTTTTAAAGTAATAGGCTACATTAAGAGCTGTGATTTAATTCCATTTATAATTGAGAGCACATAATAACTAGATATATGTCTTATTTCAATATTTTCTCTTGGATACAAAACATCAACGTGTTGGGCTATAACACACAGACTGGTGTATGTGACGTGCATTTGTGACTTTAATGCATACTAAGAAGGATGAAACACCTTGTAATACGTTTGCCTAACAATAGGTAAACAAATCAGATTATCATGAATGGTAATTCTTTTCTAAACTTTTATCATCAATGAGAGTTCTCTAAACTAATTTGTTATTAACTGTATCTTTTGGGGTTTTTAGGGACATAACCGCTGATGTACTTTTTAATTTTCTAGTTTTCAGAAAACTATTGAAATGTTTTACCTATCAGTAAATTAACTAATTAAATAATTCAATACAATGACATATCAGTATATTATTAGACGAGTCGGAATAGACAAAACCTCAAAATATAGAGTGTTAAAATAGTAAAAGTGAGAAATGTATTCACTGTGAGTTATAAATCGATTTGCCAAATTAGTTAGAAGCAAACGTTCTGAAAAATCTTTTTAAGTGGGAAAAAACTTTCTAAGCTTTTGGTAATTGTAAGGAAGTATAGTTATACGTAGCAAGAAGTTTACATTAGTATCCTTCATATCAAGGAAGTGTCGATTGATTCTCAACGCCAAAAGTAGATAATTTATTTTCTATTTCGTGTTTAAATATTTTTTCTTTTTTCCTAATTGATTATTAAGAACCACATGAGCAGTGAATAAGTATCTGCAATTTATTGCGGTATTCTCATAAATACCGTTTCTAATGTGGTATACTTTCGCCATATATACCTCTGTTACTTGTCCCTCGAGATAGTTTTTGATCCTTTAGGATCCTTAGTTTAGGATCCATGCCAAATCCAGGATCCAGGCAAATCCTATTCCATATTGTTAAATTTTGAGTCTGCGAGAACTACTATACCAATGGGTTATGTTTGTGTTTAGTAATATTTTGGATTTCCTAACTGTTCATCAACTGCAGCAATGGTTTACTTTGTGATGTTCCAAATTTAATTTGGTAAATCAGTAAACCCGTTTAACTTATATGTCGCTTATAACATAAGGTTACTAACATCAACTTAAAGCGAAGGAATATAAAGTGCAAACTTATTAGAAACCAATGTTAATAAGCTATATTATACAAACCTAAAAACTAAATCGTAGGTTGCTTCGGCGCTGAGATGCAATTATAATGGAGCTATGTACGTATAGTTGCAGCTCTAGCGCTTTTGGCGTTACAGTATACGTTACTACTGTTAGCAAAGTACACAGCATAAGAGCTTCGATGTTATATTAATACAGCAACAATAGATATGCATGGAACCAAAATAATATGATTAACTTCATTCAAAATATACCTCAACTGTAAGGTACAATTAGATTTAATGGTTTGTATATTATTTTCCGACAAGGTTAAAATATTTCTTTTTTATATACTGTGATAATTCTATTTGAGTATCACATATAGAAAACACCCATTGCTTTAATTAGGCAAATGTGTTTTATATTTAGGTAGAAAAATTTGTACAACTGAAATTTATTTCATATTTTTAAACCTTGGGAAAAGATCACACCCAAGTGGTATACACATATTCAAGGGTTTGAAACAAAAAACTGTATTTATCCGAAATAACACTGTATGTTTATTTTCGTCATTCTATTTAAATAATATATTTTAAAAACGTGGGAACACACAATTACACATGTAAAAACCTTTCTTTATAACCAAAAATATTTCCAATGACTTCACGGTGTGATGTTACAGAGCACCACGAAATGGAAAATATTATAGATTAAAAGAAAACAGCTTCTAGGTTGAACATGACGAGCGTGTTGCAAACATAAACACTATCATGTTGGCTAGGTTCACAGTCTGGAATATTATAACTTTCATATTTCATGTCTAATTTATTTTCTGTTTATTAAGTTGTGTTGTAATGTATTACATCGATTCCATGCTAGTATTTTTCTCTTTACTACTATTTATTCATGCTCTTTCCCTTTTTGACTTAATAGCATAATTAGCATATCATTGCTTCCAAAATCTTAGTAAATTTTATCGAACATATTAACTAGTTTTATTTTACCGTTTATTCATTCATTTTTATATGATATAATTAAAGTCTATATATAATTATTATCATGAACTATACATAGTTATTTTAAACGTTTTATTAATTCTATATTATGCTAGTGGATAGAAAAAAATAAGTAGGAGGCTTTACCTAACCTGACCATAAACTACATGGAAACACAAATTTTGATGTCATAATATAAAATGGATTGTATGAAATTTGAATTACCTTTGTAATAATTTAGTGTGTCTTTAATACAATTGATAGCGCCATGTCGATAAATATCGTTCTGCAAAGTTATGTTAAATAGCACTACGAAATAGAATATATATAACAGATTGAATGAAAACAGCTTCTAGGTCGAACATGGCGGTCGCACCATCAACGTAAACATTATCGTGTTTGTTATGTTCACAGACTGAAATACTCCTTTGAAAGTAACAGACGCTTGTTTAAGTTAAAACAATGAGAACTACTCTTGTCATAATTGAAGCGGGTAAAGCGACCCGAGTCAAGAGCAACTTTTAAGCTTCTCGTTTATTTTCGCAGACTGCCCTGGTTTCCCATTTCGTGTTCTGTTATATCAGGTTCTCATCAGAGGCCGCCATTTCTATAAGAAGCCGCTAAAAGTTTCTATGGTTTTAAATAATATAATTCATTATTATTAAAACATTAGAGAAATTAACAGAGCATTAGGGAAGATTATCACACGAGGGGATGAAATATTTCATTTCTTTATGTCTTTTTGCACGATAGTCCGACAAAGAACTGACATATAGGCTTGAAGGTTAGAGTGTAATTTCATTTCTAAGTTAGCAAGTAGGCTTCAGTTGATTATACTGTCACTTTAGGATTTAGCTAATCGTTGGCAAAATTTTTATGTTGGCTTTATGGGTAACTATGATGGCAAACAATAAAATAGTAGAATAAATCAATTTTAAACAAGCTGAGTACGATCATATGAGAGTTACAAGAGCAAAACTCAATTTTTCTAAGTCGAAAAGACGACATTAAACGAAGAATTAAAAAATTATTTCATAAACTAAAAAATTATAGAAAAGTGAACGCATGCAGAGAGAGCATATGATATCTCTAAATAAAGTATCTCGTCAAAGAATATTTATACAACTATATGGGACATCATAAACAATAGAAATAATATACAGAACCCAATTACAGTCAAAAATGGATACAGACTGGTGGAGGTAGAATGCAAAAGAATTTGACGGATTTCGCGTCTGTTGCTCGTGAGCAAGTTCCTTGTCTCCATGTCCTTTTCTTCCACTCGAAAATCTCTTCCTTAGACGGAGCCTATTGTCACTGGCTCCTGAGTTGAGGAAGTGCCCGAAGACATCATTCAGCATCTCCTAGCAAATAAATCTATCGATACTAACCTAATGTCTGTGTGGCTAATTAAAAGTTACTTAAAGTGTATTGTGACACCTTTAACTTTATTGGTCAATTTATATTTTTGGAATTTTTATATAGCTCCTAAAATTCACTAAAGTTACTCCAATCTTTAAGGATAATGATTTTTACTCTACCAAGAACTGAAGGCCTGTCTAAAATTTGCCTGTTCCAAACAAATTATTTGAAAAACGTTTTGATTAAACGCTTGACTTATCAAAGCATTTTACTGTGTTGACTATATAAATTACTTGACAAACTTGATTTTAATGGCTTTAAAGGGGGCTTAAAGGGCTTTAAAGCTTCTTTAATGACTTAGCTCATTTCTTAGCCATATAACACAAGTTATCCAAATTTCAGACAAATTCTCAGAACCGATTTAATGAATTACGGGATCCCTCAAGGATCAAACCTTAATCCAATAATTTTTCTTATCTATGTCAATGTCATAGGCTCATCGCTACGGTATGTGAAACTTGTACAGTATTCAGATGACGCAACGCTTTCCTGTAGTAACAATTCCAAAATAATTGAGTAATAAAAAACATTTGTTGATAAAAATAATGTTTTTCAAAAATTCAACAGCCTAAATCTCAAAGCAAATTACTCATAGTCTAATGTCTTGACTTTCACTTTGGGATCAGAATATTCAAACGACAGACCAGCCATCTTATTGGAAGATTCCCTGCTGGACGAAGTCAATTGTTCACAGTTCTTTGGAATATTCCAGGATAGGGTATTGACTTGAAACATCAACATAGATCATGTTTGCCTTAAATTGACCTGAGGCATGTTTTGTTTTGAGGTAATTGTTCTGACGATGGCATATTAAGACTTGATCTACCCCCATATCACCTACGGTTTAGTATGTGGGAGCTAGCGCAAATAGGCAGTTCAACAGAGCGTTCATAATACAAAAGCAGGCAATACCCATAATCGCACACTTGAAGTTCAGAGAATACTACAAGGAGTTAAAAAACTGCAACTTTTGACTCTTCCCAGCCTCTAATTTTTAAAGGCAACTTTATTTTGCATGTCTAAATGTACCATCACAAGTGGTCGTGACATACATGCCAGAATAAATTAAAAATCTTCGACGTCCAAAGTGTTAAAAGCGCGAGTGTTGATGGGTATATAGCATACGACTGGGTGACTGCACAATCATAATACTGAAAACCAGCACTGGAAGTAGAAAAATTGGCAAGAATGAATTGTGTATGAGTAAGAATACTGTGCGTTTGACTGGGGTTTTGATGTAGCCTGGATGTTTTGAAAGTTTAAAATTGTCATATAGTACTTTAACGATTGCTATACATTTTTTTGATGTTGTGACAAATAATATTTGATTTTATGTCTAAATGCATATACATGTATTCTTTGATGGTTATTGTCACTATATAAGATTTGGATGAGCGTTAGCAAATATTTTTACATGGCCTTGTGCATAACTATAATGAAAAAGCAGAACAAATATAATTTCATAAGTACATTTATAATACATTTAAAATTTGACATATTAAACATGTATACAATTATCCCAAGACATACAACATCATTTTAGGGTGAATTGGTTTGTAAATTTTTCTTATTTAAAATTTGGTATTAACACAAAGTAATGCATAGAGATGTGAATGTAGCATGTGGCAAGATATATCCAAACATACTTCATCCGTAGAATTAAAATGTTACATAAAAGACAGACAAGAATTAATTCTGCAATGAAGCATGACTGACCATGGAATTTTATTATGTATCGTAGAAGAGGCTGCTCAGTAACCTGATACAAATAATATTTTTCGCCAGCGGATTCAAAACTTATTTTCAACATGAATGTCTGTCGTTATATCTGTCAATAACGAAATAAGCTATAAAATTGTAAATTTTCATTGACCTTCAGCTTGTTACTTGACTAGTAATGTGACGTCTCCTACCCTGTAGTATATGCGGCAAGAAATTTAAATTACAGTTTGTAAGTAGGTCGAGCCTGACATATACAAATCCTGACATTTGCCACCACTCAGACAGTGACGTCTAAGCTATTCCCTGACTACGCCCAAGTGTGACGAATTCAGTGAGACGTGTGCAAATTGGATTTGGTGGCGTTTCTCTTTTCGATCGCTATTAGGTATATCTCCGAGTTAGATTTTCAACACGGCTTTGCACTTGGAAATATGCATATTTTATTGACGATTGGTTTTATTTTTACCACAGCACTGTCATATCGATTTAATTATGAAAAAAACACCTTTTGGTTATCCGGTCACAATATCAATGTAGAATTCCGTTTTAGTTAGTGATACTGGTATTTTGCATTTTACGAGCACTGAACCACGTAGTCACTAAAAGCCTATAGAATGAAAAAATGTATTCGTTAAAATAAATAATACAGTTGAATTTGAGAGCCCCCGACAGAACGTAATAAAATAGTTTTCGTAATGCGAGCTGCCCTTTACCCTTTTACCGCGAAATCAATAGATTCCTTTCTCGGATAAGATACCTATTATGTTTCAAGTACCTAGTACTTTCCTATCCAGAGTTATTGCACAGAATTATTTATCATTTTATCCCAATGGTTGTATCGTAACCATTGTAAAAACGAGAAAAACTAAGAATAATTAAATTCTTAAACTGAGTATTGTACATTTAACAATTTAATATGTAAAAGAATAACAATTATAGCTAAAGTATTTGTGATTTATCTCGAGAAACATTTAATCTATAAATTACTTTAAATTTTACACGAAATTTAGTTTAAACATAGTCGATAATAAATATTATGATGGTGTGTGTAAATCCAAGGGAGGCCAATTCAAAAGAAAATCTTCAAGAAGATAATTGTGTAGGCAATGTTTAAACATAATGTGAATCGAAAGTCACTTATGTTTCTTATGTTTATGTTGCCTCTTCTACACGGTTTTTGATATAATAGCGAAAGTCAATTTGCGCTGTATAAGCGCATAACCTGGTTTTCGTGCAATAGATAAAGGAATTTCTCCTAGCACAAACACTTCTCGTCAACATTGTTGGTTTATGTGGTGGTCTTAGTAGGAGCTATCGAAAGGATTAAAATTGAAATTTTTCTTCAGATTGTATTTTTTTAGCTTGATACTTGTAAAACAGACCGTCTAACACAAAAATAAGAGTTTTATCACCGTCAGACAACTGGATAAAGGGACTGACAGTTGTCCTTTTAAGTGTCTATATAGTTAATTAGTTAACACTAAAATAACATTTAGTGGCCTTTTTGACGGATTTCTTACGATTGGACGATTGGTCTTGGTTTAGAAATAAAGTTTTCAAAATATGTACCGTTCCAGATTGTTAACCCTTTCGATATTCTCCCATTTCGACCTCCACGTTTCTTACATAGGTGAGATTTAACTTAATTCTTTTCATTGTTCTATCGACTTAAAAGAAAAACTGTGTATAATACAACAATGTGATTTTCTGTCGTTCCTGATCTATTTTTGCCTAGATATAACTGTATTAAAGGTACGTATACGTTAATACAGACCCATACATTTTATCTTAGACACGATGGTATTGTATTTTCTTTATAATAAAGCATAAAGTAACAAAGTGTTATAACGCTTCACCAATTGTGCTTGAATGAGATCAGTTATCTAATATATTTTTGTTCCCCCACAGCGAAGCCTGATGAAATGTGCTCAGCTGCGACACAAATGCTGCCTTGCATATTCAACAGTTCTTGCGAAGATACAGTTTGATTCTGTCTGTTACAGATATCCAAGCCGCGGCCGTGTCTCGACATCAACCTAGCTGTTTGTCGTCTGCTGTTTATACGCCATCTCGGGCCATTAAGTCTTCTCGTAATTAATTTTGGACAGCCACCTCCAAAAACATTTCTCTTATAAACTGTAGCTTAGAGTTTATGTGTTTTACTTAATTTCATAAATATCGTCAGTTCGAAAGAAAGCCATTAAGAGTTACAAGGTACATGAGATCAAACTTAACGGTAACAACCCACTACTCGAGTAACTATCATTACAAAAATCATGGCATGATCCAGTATCATAAGTTGTAAGTGAAAGTTTTTCACAGCCATAAACAGTTTTTATCACTCAAATCTTGTGCCTAATCATTGTACTGTATTGTGAAATTTTACGTGCCCAATCTGACGAAGATAATAGTATATTTTGGATCCAAACCATATAAAAATATTTATGTATGATGTATTGCAGCCTTTAATGTATAACTTTGCATTATAATTAGAACGTGTTTAAAATATCAAAAATTGCTTAGCAATAAAAAAAAAACTACATCTGAAACAACATTGTTTATTCCCTAAATGCATAGCTGCCATTCAAAAGAAATATATATTAAAACACAGAATTAGGACTGATATATTAAAAACAGTAAGATTACGTTAAACAAAGATGGCTTCCTGAAGAAACAAGATGGCAACATGGAGCGGAGGACCTTCTCGCCAGAGGTCGCTGAAGGACCGCCTCAGGGAGGGCATCGCAGGCAGTTTTACTTGGCAGTGAGTGACTTTCATTTTTACATTAGATTATAATGTCCTGTAGTAAGTAAATATAATGAAAGAAATACTGCTGAGAATAAAGTACCTTAATATTTACGAGCTGAATAATAAAACCACTCATAAACTCAGAATGCACTGAGAACGTAATCAAATAAAACACTGAATAAAATGCGCCAAAGATTAGCCACTGAACAGAATGATAATAATGACGTTTATCTGCACGGTCTGACATGATCATATAGATTGTTGCTTAGCAACGAATCTTGTTTACACTCGGTTGCTATGTAATCCTAAGCTTATGGCTAATCCTGTCTGAGCACCAGTCAATTATCGAGGAAATTCGTTTCATACACAATCCATTAAATGCTAATGCCGTTTGATTAACCTGTATAAATAAACTATTTAGAAGCAATTATCAGTACAGCTGGAATGACTAAAATAGCATTGCTATATTATGATATTAATATAAACAACTGTTTCGTATTCTATAATGAAATGAATTTGTAATAAAATAAATGTTTTCCTAAAGATTCTTTCATCATTCCCCACTGCAATAAGTTTGTAAACCAAAACCCACTGAGGGATTCAATATTGGCTGATATACCAGATTCAATGTTGATATATTGATATTTACGTAGCGCTCCATGTAGAGCCGCGACTCATACGTGAAGTGGGTCAGTGACAGGCGATGCTAGGGATCTCTCCAGGGGTCTTGTACTGAACCCGGCTATACAGTACATAAACTTTCGGAACAGGCCAATAACTGTCAGCCACTTCGCTTATGAACACTTGACTGTCACAGTGGCGACGTATATTTACACAATATCAGCTTCTTCTACAGTAGTGGTATTTGACCAAGAGGTCGATGTAATCCCCCACTTTGGCAATTTCTAGTTAGTAGTTTAAAACTTCAACTGACAACTGAAAGATGCTACTATGATTCAAATTAGGTGATCATAGTCATAGTTGTTGATGTTCATCATTGATCAATCAGAAATAATTATAACAATTATGCAATCTAAATAAATATATTTAATCAAAAACTAGTTCTGAGCATGCTTTCATACTCCCACAGGTTGTTTTTCCTAAAAATATTGTAAATGCGAAAGTGCCTTTGTTTGTTTATTTGTTTGTCACGCATAAACTATTCAACAGATTGTACTGAAATTTTACATGAACATTCATAAAGTTCAATGGACATTTTATCATTTTTGGATTGTACAAGAATAGGACAACTTAATTATTTAACATTTTAGAGCAAACTTATAGAGTGAAGACCATTTCACTGCTTCTAAATTTAGTAGTTCTTCTATTATAACTTTAATCAAATGTTATGAACCCAAACAACTTTTTATTGTCTTATTAATTCTTTTTATTCGGTTTCTGTCAGGTAAAATCTTTTGGTTTCCAGTCTCTAATCAAAAATTTAATTTTTGTAAATGGTCTTTACTGTGTTGTGGATTGCTTTGGCCCGTAGGAAAAAAATGTGTGTAAGGCTCGTTACAGAATAAAATGGATAGTAAGTTATAAAAAAAGGAACTTCAGGAAGCAGAACGTCAAAGGAGTCACTAGAAGTTACATGCACTTTTATAACGCAAACAATATAAAACTGTGACCTTCCATAGGGTTGCGATATTCCAAAATGGTGATACAAATTTTAAAAAAATTTCCAAATTTGTACTTTTACAATATTTGGGAGGGGGGTATTAAATGAAAAATCTCTGACTCTCAGTTTCACTGATGAAGATATAAAGAGACTGTTGGTAAAACGGTCCAATAATATTCAATTATAATCATTCTCAAGAACAACATTCACCTTTTTAACCACTTACGCTAACTTGTATCAGTTTGTTTGACAGAGAAGAAGCTTAGTTAAGTAGTCGAGACTTATACAATTTAACTAAACCACTTAGTAAGTTAGTAACTTAGTAAGTTACAATAACACAAACATCCAGTTCGGCTCCAAGTAAACTATGTTCTGCCCACAAGAGCCCACTCCTCAGTTCGACAGCTGTTTACTGTTCCTTAAGTGCCGGCAACTAACGGTCTTCTGTAGGCGAGTGAAATGGTGAATTTAGACCATTCAATCCGCATGGAAATGAACTCATTTAGAGTGACTAGGTTTTTTTCTTTTCAAACAAATCACCTAGACCCTATGTGATTATTATAGTAATAGGTGGGCTAATTTCGTACATAATAGCTATTCCTTGTTGTCATTAACGTCTAACCTGATATTATCGCATTGATTTAAAAGCGGGTGTGTTGCGCAACATTTTGGTTTCTAACGTGTTAATGTTTGTTGCACCGGATACAGATTGCACACCCTCTATATTCACATTTGGAACAAGTGATTATGATTTTATTAGAGAGTACCTAATATTATTTAAGTTATTTCTGAATTTATTTTAATCTCTTTGGTCTCATTCAACGAAGCGTTGTTTGACAGTTCAAATTTCCAGCGTAACACTTTTTACCGAAGGTATATTTTAAATATTCAACTATTTGTATTGAATGCTGCAAATATTTTTGTTTTTCGGCCCCCTTTAATTTCACTGCAATACACTAATATATATATATATACAAATTTGTATGAAATACTGCAGAAATCCGCTGAAATAAAATTAGTAGCTACTTAATATTTGGGGTGGTATATGACCCCCGTGCAGAGTCGCAGCTAAAGGAGGTAGGGAGGGGGTCGTTTACCCCGGGTGGCAAATTGTAGGGGCTGCTAAAATAGAGAAGGTTGAGTCGTTGCGCCACATCTTTTGCGCGTAGTTTTTTCAGTCTCCGCGCGCATGGAAAAGGTTAGCCATTACCTAAGGCGTGTAATTTTATAGACCATTTCAAACAATTAATTTTTAAAACAAATATAGTTGAACAAGGTTTTGTTAACCAACAACGGCTGATGCCTGCCAGGCAAAAACAGCCCTGGGCAATAAAAATAAGGCAACACAAATATTTTGTTTACCTTTAACATTATTTTTTTATCTTTTAAATATGACACGAGTTTGAAATGTTGTAGTTATGTCTTCATATTCATAGCGAAACATTATTGCTAGTAATTTAAATTGTAAAAATTAATGTTTCAAAAAATTCAAAATATTTAATACTAATATTTACAGTAAAAGAGTAATGTATTTTTAATAGTTTAAATTCAAGTCCATATGTTTGGCTACAGTTTTAACTATAAATATGGCATAAAATTTTTTTTTATTTGACAAAATATTAACATGTATTTGTTTGTTATTTGTGTTTTTTGGTACATTGGATGAGCAAACTGTCGGAAGCAAGTGTAGCAATTCAATTCGCTCACAATGATGTAGGGCACCTATTGTCCATTCGAATGGACCGCCGTACACGGAGGGAGCCAGCACCTGTATCGGGACCACGTAAGCGCCTGACAGGACATCATGAGGCCACTTGCAACAGTGTCGAACGCATTACTCAAATTTCATGTCTCACAACAATCGCCGGAAGCAAAAGGGACGCCCTTCCACAAACAACGGTAAATGAACCTAACCGTACATAGGCGCGTATATTTGTTTGTGTAGTTTTATGATACGTGTTCCTAAATCCTAGCAACATTTCAGAAGAAGTTATTTAAGAAATGGTATATGTGGACAAACTGTTTGTAATGGAAGAGGCAAAGCTGGTAATGACACGATACCACTAGAAACGATTATCTCAACTAGGATCAAACATTTTCAACATTTTGGCAAACCGCCGTAAGCACGCTGCTGCATTAACTTATTCTTCATTTACGCTGAAGCTTTGATAGAGAACTAGTTATTTTTTTTATCTTTAAATTCAAAATGTGTCTTCCTCGCATACGGGAGGAGCAAACTACTGTCAAAACTATTTCGACTAAATGACTCGCCACACTTCCGACGATTTGTTTCTGTAGTGTGCCCCCGCCTAAGGGACCTTCATCCACCTTCATTTAGTCCGTGACCTCGCCCCATTGACGTTTTGTTTGACTACATCACGAATCTAAAATAAACTAAATCGATTTAAACGGGTTCAAAATCAAAGAAAATACATTAGCTGACATACATCTATAAACAATTTTCAAAGAAATAAACTGTTTTAAATGGCATGGCCTTGAACGGATAAAAACTTAAGAAATGTAACATCTCAGTCAAAATTGAAAACACAACTCCAAATATCCCGTACTCTTCCAGTCTCTGTCGTTTCGTTGGAGTACAAGCTGAAATTAATTAAAATTATTAAGAAATACTGTGAAAAGACTAGCAAATTTAAGTCCCGTATCAATTGAATATCAAATAGCATAAACATTTCTTTCTTCATAATTGATACAGTTACAGTCATAAATCTTGGAAATTTAAATTATATTAAGTACAAAAAAATTCCCTCTGTGATCATTTATCATAGAGTTTAATGTTGACTTTAGCGTGTTTTTATATAAAAAACGTGTCTTTTTAAAAAAAGCTTATTGATTACTTTAACTTGAAAGTATATCAAATATTACTTCTGTTGGTTGTGCCACTGTGAAAATGTTAAAAGTAGTAGATATATAATTATGGCAACTTTAGCACTTTATAATTTTAAACTTGTACATCATTTAATTACATATAAAAAATTTAAATAAACCAAATTGTTTTGTTTTGTCCTTATCTTTGTAATAAACAAGTTATAAACTTCAGTTCTATCTTTGGTAAAAAAAATACCGCAAATACAATAATAATTATTAATTAATTTTGTATTATTTACGAGTTGATTTAGAAGCAACATAAAAATAAATTTTTAAACCGACGGAGTTGTTTGGTAAGAAAGGGCGACATGTTTAGGACGCCTCCTTAACAAAGTTCTGCCCCCACAGTTATAACACATCTTTTGTGCATTTAACAAAAGTTGCTTTGTTACAGTTAAAACCCGATTCAGATATATTACCTAACAGGATCATGAGTTTCATAAAATTATATTGAATACGTAAAAGTGCTCATCATATTGTGTATCACAGCGTGGTGTATAGTGTGTATGGAAATGAAGGAGAAACTATTTTTTTGTATCTTAAAAATACAGTGCTAAAACATCTATAGGATCCGTTCCTCATTTTAAAATAGTAACGATCACGGATCAGCTTCTCAAAATCAAACTAATCCAATATGGCGTCCTAATTTCAGTGTTTGTGAAATATTGATGCTGTATAACGTGATCGTAATTATTGCTGTATTCCTCTTTAACACAAGCTACTTCTGAAACAGCCTCTTTTACACTCATTGCCTCATTGCCAGATACACAGTGCGTAATACGAGTATTATGAGTGACTAGGAAAATTAAAATAATTCTGTATATAACCTCTCCATGTAAATTTATATGTCATAGCCGTCAAGGTGATCCATAACACCTCTGGCGAACAAGGTTTGTGTATGATAAATTATTGAAATTGCCTATACCCGTTGACTATACGTACAACCAATATGCAACCACTTCCAGAATAATCATTGCACTGGTAAAATATTATACGTACTAAGGTCATAGCACTTAAACCAGCACTTTATATTCTTTAGAAGCTAACGGCTTAACTATTACCATTATTGTGTCGTTTAAAGACTTATTGGCCAACGAAATAAAACTTACAGGTAATATATATCTTATTGATTACGTATGATAACTCTATTCACGAAGAAGATTGTCTCTGTATGATTGTGAGAAGACTATACTTCATAGTGACTATACATCAAAACATAAGCCCAATTCCAAAGCTTAAATACAAATGCAAGAAGTGCTTCAGTGCTTGCGAAGTCACCTTTCAAACACGCTTTTGTAGGTTTCCTGAACATAAAAAAATGAAGTCGTAAGCGACAATATGTTTCTCCCTTTTGCTTATAAACGAATACTACAAAAACACTACCATGCAATTAGTATTTAAATTTAAGAGTTGATTGTGTTTTTTTATCCAAAAATAATGTTTAAGTTATAAAAAAACTATCTTTAAAACAATGATATATGAGTGTATATAATTTTTGTACTGGTTTATAAATTATTATAATAATTTTGGTCATTAAAATGAACTATTTAAACCCTTAGTTTGACCACAAATTGAACCCTTTGCTGGGTAGGTGAAATTTGGAACAATATTTTATGTGGTGTTTCCAAGCACATTTACAGTTGTAAAAATATGACTTCTTGCGTAAAAGATTCCAAATTTAATATATAATGCCTATGTGTATATTAGTTCAGGATCTTGGAAGTGAACATATATCTCATATACTATTGTTTGAATGCATTAAGATGATAAAAAGGTAACACTGTTTGCATCTTTTCTTAGATGGGTGATATTTAGACCATATACCTTAATCTTATGTTAATTTTTTTTCCAAATCCCTGAGTGAGTAACTGAATTTGCACGCTACTATTCAGTGTGTTTGAAATGTCTGGAATCGCCTTAATATGTTTCAAACCGCAGACACAGACTGTAACCTTTTCACAGTGTTATCCACCGTATTGTTGGATAGAACGTAAGACGGAAATAGGTTGGTTAGATCTGAACCCTCTGGATTGGTTCTTATGGGGAATTAAAATAAAACTTCGCCTGGCAACATACATCAGCTAACCCAGCGCATCACAGGAGATAATCAACGAATATCTCCTGGTGTGTTACAAAGTGGTCCTCATGGATTGTGCACAGCGTGGCACTGCCAAAAATCACTTTAAACACTATTATTTGTAACAATTTTATTAAACAATAATAATTGGTAGTAATAATCCCTGTTCAATACGAAAGGCCCATCAATGTGAGTCGTCAATAATTTCCAGGGCACACATTAACCTTCCCTGATCTACCAAACAAAAGAAGGACAGCATTTTAAACCCTATACTTTAAAGGACTTCTATAATTATTATTGTGTGTTGTATAATATTTTAATTACCATCCTGAGCTTCTTTTGTAATGATACCGGATGTTTTGCTAAATCTTTTTGAAAACTTGTTTTCTTCTACACGCCGCTCCTTCGTATAGAATAAACCTTTTGAGATGCAGCATGAGATATGTAAATCTCCTTGATGAGACCTTTAAAGCAAGGTATAATTCGGCAAATGCTTATATATTAAAGGTTTCTATGGCATCCTGGACGGGCCTTCCAATGTAGGCATCTAATGATAGTTAATTGATTAGATGTATAACACTACCTAAAGCTTATACATTTTATCAATGGCTTAAAAAACATTAAAGCTTTTCCAGACT
Source organism: Homalodisca vitripennis (assembly GCF_021130785.1). Taxonomy (NCBI): domain Eukaryota; kingdom Metazoa; phylum Arthropoda; class Insecta; order Hemiptera; family Cicadellidae; genus Homalodisca; species Homalodisca vitripennis. Next base: position 51,650,136 of record NC_060210.1, read on the forward strand.
TTTCAAACACATTACTAATTACTATAGTACTTAACTGCGTGTTTCTTAAAAAGATGCGTCATAAACCAAATTTGAATATACAGCTACGTATGAGGTTTCATTAATGAGGAACGCTATTAAGTTAATATTAAACTTTGACATACATATAACTACTACTTTTACAACTATTATACTCATAACTTGTATTTTATCGTAAAAGTAAAATGTATTAATAAAATGCAGCTAACGGAGACTTTGAACTGTTACATAAATCACAAAATTCCTTTTCTATTTTGGTCAATAGCTGCATATTTTTAGTGCTAATCGGCATATCGCAACAAGTGTTACATTATTAACATATTGCTTTGCATTTCAGAAGATAAAATTGTCATGTTTAAGATACTTTGAAATACTGACAGCTCATTAGTTATTGTAAATACATATGTCACAGTCATCAGATAAGTTTTATAATGGCTACATTTACTGTTCCAGGAAGGCACTACTAGAGTCCATTATGATATGAAATATATACTCACGTTTTAGTTGAACAGTAATAAATCTCAGCTGACAAACTATAACGTGGCTAAAGCACGTACCCAAACACAAAGGTTACTACCTGTTACCCGAGGCGTATCCCTGAAGTCCATGCAGTTTAAGAAAGGTTTACTGGGCCACTTTGGAAATAGTATCCAAAGCACTCTAAGATACAATACCATAATAATTTAAAGGTTTATTTCGATCACGATTACTGACTGTAATTGAATTAAATTGATGGAACAATCTAAATGTTACTAATTTACTTACAGTAAAAATATTACATTTTAGAATTTTTTTGAAACTTGTTTAATTTTGTTCAAAATTCTAAATAACTTAATAAATTAAATCAAATAGCAAGATTAAATTAGCCTTACGTGAAACCAACAGGACATCTGGTAAGAACATTGAATTTGATATTTACTTTTACATGAACTTATTTAAATTTGTTAAAAATATTATTCATATTTTGAAAATCTATATTTTTATTTGCGTAAAAAGTTGAAATTAAATAGGAACTAATTATAACTATATAGTGGTTATTAAAACAATGTTTAAATTAACAACCACATAGAGTAATATGTTTTACATTTCAATATATTTGAAATATTTTATATGCGAAGAAATAAAGAAGTGCCCTTTAGAGAATATATTTGCTGCTGTAATAAAACAAATTAAATGTGAAATATCGAAAATTTAAACTATAATTACAGTGCTCTATTGTTAAAAGTTGTTCCCAAGAATTAAAAGTGCGTTAGTCCACAATGAACTGAATTGTTTAGTCCAAATAGAAAGTGACCAAAAAACTAATTTTTAAATTAATTAGAAATAACCTGAGTTTGTAAATAATCATTTAGTGGACGGTGGCTAGGTTGATCTGGATTCAGTGAACGGATCCTACTATTACGGCGGCTAAGCATGTGTTATTTTCTTGATAATAAGGTTTTATTGCAAAGTGAAATACATAGTACACAATAGAGACGTAGAAACGATAAGAGCAGAACTGTGGGAAGGATACTTGATGGTGTGACGAAAGACAGAAAATTCCTCCTTTAACCATGGTGACAGAAAATCGTTGTGCAATTTTACGCCAGCCAGTACATTCTTTTCCATTAGGTTTACCGATGCCTCAGAGGATGATTTGCGTTCCTACGAGATCACACGACTAGTGAGGAGTTTCTCACTACTAATGTACTAAGGTTTCTCATCTGGATTGAGCTTGAAGTACTCCTAGTTAGGTAAAAACATTCTTAATATCTGTTGAACAGCCTTTAAATAACCTAGGGATTGGTTTCTTCAGCGTTTCTGCGTGTAATTTTTGATGATTTCGACAGTTTAATTTTTAATTATCCCTGTGATTGTAGTTAGTCGTTCCATACAATATTGGCTGATCGTCTTAGTGTGCACACTTATTTGTCGCTTAGTAGGCAGACATGGAAGCGAGATTGAATTAATTTCCCACTGTATTTCCAGTTTGTTGTACTTGATTCCTTTCCACAAAAACAACTGTCCCTTAAAAAGAATGAATCGATACATTGTAGACTCGAAAGATTAGAAAATACGCAACGAAAGAATTATCGCACAAACGGAAATACAGACGGATGGACTATCTTTTAATATTTTAAACCTACAATCAATACCGTCTTGCGCCGAGAGGACATACGTACTAGTTACTAGAACAAGTCAGATGAACGTCTGCCCTTTGCTCTTTTGACGTAAAAATCAATACCTTTCTTCCGTGAATTAAGAGTAAACAATGTACCAAGTTTTAAGCCTTTGAATAATACCATCAAGAGTTACCACACCGAATAATAGACTGCCGGGCAAGGACATGACTTTAAAAAGGCACTGTCGTTTCCGTTTTAAGTACACGAAAGACAGTATTTCATTATATCAAATATTATTATGGTCGCCATGTACTGGACGCTACTGGTCACCTTATACAAAGTATCCATTGAATGTATGGTCTATGGTTGCATTAAACGTTACACATATATTTTACACAGTAGCGACAGCTTTATACCATGTAGACTGAGTTAGAGGAACAATGCATGCAGTATTTGTCATCAAACAGCACTTATCATTTTTCTAAATCAAATATAAAATGCACTTTATTATGTTTATACCGCATTAATAATAGTATAATACCTTCCCATGAAAATAAGAAAAACTTATCGAATAAGACCTATAAATCTAAATTTAATGATTTCTTTAATGTCTATAATATTCCGTAGGTTTTAGTTCTTGATTATAGTCTAATAATTGCCATTTTAAATTTAAGAGACTTGAGTTGACAAGCAGAATAAAGCTAAAAACCAGCCTCTTAAAAAAAATCTTCACAAGATAAGAATCCACCAAGTGGAATCTGGTAGTCTATCAAACAGATTACAACCATTGGTAGCAATTGAGTAAATTACAATTGTTGTGTAGTTTTCTTTATTTCAAAGATAGTTTGATATTAACACTTATGTAATTTCCTCCCTCTGCTATTATGAGAGATTTTATTTGCAGTCGTATGGTTTGTTTCCGTTAATGTGTTTGATATGAAAAATATGAAAAAGGTACTTATTTTTCTGTTAATAAATGGCCAATTTCGTGGTTGATATTACTTACTCTCTTTATGAAACTGGATGATGATGCTATTTTGCTAATTAAGGTGTCTGTCTAACTAGATGAAAAGAGGTCAAGAGACGCAGTTTCCTCGTGTTCTCTTATTAGTAAGTACCTTCTTCATGCCAGTTACGACTCTCGTCTTCCATCTAAGGACCCATTGAAGTACGCATGACTACACCCTTTTCCAAAAATCGATATTCTTCTTTATGGTCTTAGGACGAATATATGGCTTTTGTAATCTTTTAGAGTAATACGGGGTTTTTACCATCCGTAATTATGATACCTATTTATGTGAAATAAAAGTAGTTACCATTCCAGAGGTAACCTTTTTTTCAGAATTACATATAATTTTTTTATTATTAGTATAAAGTCATATTTCTGATATTCAGCGTTTAAATAATATTGTTAAATCTATAAATTTGATTGTAAAACTCTGATTGGAATTTCTTAAAAGATTTACTCAAAGACTTTCCATCAGCAGTATTATGAAAATTTATCACTCTTAATGTAAAACTTACTACCTGTTACCCGCGGCTTTACAAGCAATTTTCAAAATCGAAGTCATATAATACTAGTAAAAACACTCATCCTGAAATATGATTAAGCCTATGAAAGTTTCCAAACAAAAGTAGGCATAAATCAGGAAAATATTATTTTCATGATGAATATAAGAAGTAAACCTAAATCGTATATCATGTTTTTCATATGTAGGAGCATTTATGGTTCGAATTAATTAAATTTTCCTTAGCTAAAATCGGCATTGATATTCCGATAAAAAAATAAAAATACGTAGGTCTTACCCCCATTTCAGTAAAATAGGTGTTTACTTGTAGTCCTTAAATAAAATACCGGTCTAAGATGTTTCGAGTACTATAGTAGATTTCGCCTTGCGGTCCCAACGAAGAAAACTCGGAAATATTCTTCGGTCAAAAAGCTACTACTTCTAGCTCTCTTAATGCACTTTCGATCGGAGATCCAGTTCCATAGTCGAGTTTGCCTTGTTATTTAGTTGAAAAAATATAAATAAATACGTAGGTGGCAGACCTTTACGAGAGGACATCCTACTTTCATCGCATATACTCCCTGAATAAGGAGGAAATTCTTATTAAGTTCATGCAACATTAAAAAAACTGTTTATTAATTTTTGCGTTGTGAAGTTTTGTTGTTTTTAAGACTCTAGTCTGGAAAAGAACGAAGGTTTGAGATAAGTCAATGTTCATTTCTATGTTTTTCTTGAAGCCACTGTTAAATTGCCATACCGTTATTTCAAAGAAGCCTCATTTATAATATATATTTTATACAATTTAAATGTCAACAGAAGTTTAAGCCTATTTTCTGTACTTCAATTCAACGTGTCGACAGATATTTAGTATCAGTTAAATTTGGGGTACAATATAAATACAACACGTTTTCAGAATTCCAATTTATTTCAGGTTACTTTTCTTATCTTTCTCTTCCTATAATCCTGTCTCGGATTTCAACGAATATTTTACAAAAATAATTAGCCGATTTGGTCGAGCCGTTTCCCAGATTTGCGTTTAGAAATCTAATCACTCACGAAATTATTATACAGCAGGATGAACGACGCTCGAATAGGAATTGGTTGCAAAAACTTTACTGATAGAAATTTTATAGGTGAAGTGAAACTAGAAAGTATTTTTCTTTATTGAATAAGCATTATGTATGTTAGTTGTATCATGTTACCAACACAAAGTATTAATTAAAAATAAAATTCAAGTTAACAAATATTGTAATAGAGATATCTGATGAATACATGACAACTAAACGACTACGTGCCATGTTCTAGATTCTCAGCACAGATCCCCCGGCGACCAGTATAAAGCTTTGTTGATGTTGATACCGACTGACTGAACAATTAATTCACTCTTGAATGACTTGGCCAGTGACGTCAGTCCCGGGCCGGAGATTGAACAAGTTGTGTTCCTGGAAATTGTCCACGGAACTGTTCTTGATTGTTAACAGCTTTATGAATAATAACCGTTTTACCAGATTTGTTACGCACCTCACCGTTGTTTTTAAAACGACACTAAGCATGGTTCAATGTTTCAGCATAGAGACGGATCCACGATTGTATAAAAATACGATACTAATATATAAAGTAACAAGCATAAATAAAAATTGCTATACCGTCAATGTACCCCATTATCTGCACATATACAAAAGTATATTACCATTTTGCTAGTTATAACAAATTTGTGAACATACGCTGGTAAATTATGCACAGGAATAATCCTTGAAAAAATAGATTTTACGACCTTACTTTGTGATGTATATAAGAAACACTGTTTAATGGGTGTATATAAATGTTCATACGTTCAATGAAAATCACAAATAAGAGTTTCGTTGCATTTTCATGTGGTATAAACAGAGTTCTATTGCTTCCATAAGATGGACCGTGATATTATAAAGCTCAATAACAAACATACATTTGATGCTCGAAGAGGGCGTGTGCCACAATGGATGGGTCACCCAACCACAGATAACATCCATAAGGCGGACTGTAGCAGTGTAAAGATCAACAACCAAACATATATTTGATGTTCGAAGAGGGCGTGGACCACAATGGATGGGACACATACCCACAGATAACATCCATAAGGCGGACTGTAGCAGTGTAAAGATCAACAACCAAACATATATTTGATGTTCGAAGAGGGCGTGGACCACAATGGATGGGACACATACACACAGATAACATCCATAAGGCGGACTGTAGCAGTGTAAAGATCAACAACCAAACATATATTTGATGTTCGAAGAGGGCGTGGACCACAATGGATGGGACACATACCCACAGATAACATCCATAAGGCGGACTGTAGCAGTGTAAAGATCAACAACCAAACATATATTTGATGTTCGAAGAGGGCGTGGACCACAATGGATGGGACACATACACACAGATAACATCCATAAGGCGGACTGTAGCAGTGTAAAGATCAACAACCAAACATATATTTGATGTTCGGAGAGGGCGTGGGCCGCAATGGACGGGACGCCCACTCACAGATAACTTCCTCAAGGCCCGGTCACCAAGCCCTGAGCAGCGCGGTGTGTCGCGACCTCACCCAGAGAGTTCTGGGAGTGCGGACCGAGGCCGATCTCCAAGGTCTGGGAGTCGCCACTCATCATACAGCGGTTTATCATCCAATAACCCATGAGTGATGTTGTGATTGGCCTTGGATAAAATAGTTAAATTTAAAACGACATAGTTTATTCGTGTGTGCTTGACCTAGCTTAGTTTCGAGCACACTCCGATTGTCCCGAGGCTGTTTTATAGCTTTGCCCATAAAATGTCCATATAATATTCTAGTACCTGACTTCGACTTCTAAATTTAAATAAATTTGAATAATTGTAACTAATTGCGTTACTATTATTAATTTTACACAGTGTAGTAAAACGTTCAAAGTAAACCATATATTTATACTGATATTTATTACTGTTGAAAACCCGAAAACCCTTTGATTCTTCTGTTATATTTTTTTATTTCGTAAGTACTAATTGTAGGTTGCTTAAAATATTCTTTGATATTTTTATATATTTAATTACTTTGTTGTATTTAAGAACTTAATCTTTCTTCTGCTGCACTTTTCATAGTTTCATCGATAGAGAGTAGTAATCATTTTTCAAGAACAGCTTATACATTCCGTTTGGTGATTTCATACATTAACCATTGTTTTTGTATCATTAACGATGGTAAGTGTCCGAAATCGCATTAGCTTAAACATCATCTTGCAGAAAATGTTATGCAATTCAATTACATTTATCAAAAACTAATTTTACAATATATTACCTAATTTTGTAATTATTTCTTTTCCACAAACATCTTCATGTTCGCAGTCTCCGGGTTGTCACGGTAGTGTAGCAGCGTAGACGTGCGACCCCGCCCTCTATACTCGACATTCACCTATATGTCACCGTGCCCTCCTGTTGTCACGACCTCTGCCGGGGACAAGAACAACATTCTATTGGCTTACATCCTACTAGCGTCACTATTAATACCTGCAATCATGAATTATAAATCTTGATCGTGATGTATGGTTGGTCTCAGATAACATTTATTAACTCTAATGGATATTTGCAACACCTCGAGTAGAAGATCTGTCATTAATATCCAATGAATGTTTAAAGATGAATTTTTAGTTATCTTCGAATTCCGGTGGTCGTGGAAGTACAGGTGGTAGCCGAAGCCAAGAGACTAAAACCAACTTCTGAGTGCCAGTATTGTAAAAGAAGATTGCAAAGAGGAATCTCTGAGGAGTTAATAACAGACTGATACTGAGTTAGAAGCTGTCTTAAGAAAAAAAAATATATATATATATATATATATATATATATATATATATATTGTAACGCTATAAGAAAGCATCCGGACGTTTTCTGTATTGCCTCAAATTAGTAAGCAAGATCTCTGTGACAGTGGTAGCACTGCTGCTTTTTCACCAGTTTTACCTTAGTAAGCATTAGTCTTATCCCACGAGTAAAGGTAAAGATCAGGATTAGTGTAAAGCCAAAGAGTTATGGAGTTAGGAAACAAGGACTTAACAAACTAAACATTGAAAACCAGAATTCCACCATGTGTTTATGACTATACGGCAGACTTTAATGTAACACCAATATATATGACACACGTTAAACCTGTGTGGTAGTAACCTTTTAATACCTGGCTTTGCTCTAAGAGTTAACAGAGCTGTATCAATAACGGGTGACCGGTCCGGGCGTTTATTGGACTGTTTGGCGAGACTCCAGCACCGGCACGCAGTAGTACTGGCCAGCCACCGCCACAGCCACGCCCCGGCGACCTGTTGTGATGAATCATGGCAGGCTGCCGCTCGTCATTACGGCAGCAAACAATTAGCCGAGAAGACGACGGGTTGGGCATAAACAGAATGATTAATGCCTGGTAAACGGTAGCCGGCACGAAATGCTCGCACGCCACGGTGTGCACCTATGTATGTCATTATCCTCGTTTACTGTTGCGTTCCTTATTGACTTTTGCTCGCTGGAAGAACTTTTTCTCTCTTTATATTATAAACGTTGAAATACCAGCAAAAAATAAAAATTCAAAACACTATCTATGTCAGATAAATCTAAAATAATACACGCATAACAACCGTTATGAATTTTATAAAATTCCCAGTTACGAGTGAGTCTGCGCAGTGTGAAATAAACCCACAAATGGATAAAAATAACAACTCCACGGGAGCTATTTAAGTTTTCGTTTCTTCGGTCCCTTCTCGGTTCACTTTAAAGATGTGTTTAGCGTCTATAACAACCTTGAGTGGACATACTGAAGTAGGCTGGTAGCCGTTTGTTTGAGCGACTTCGAGGTCTCTAGGTCATCTATAGTGCCTATCGTAGTCGTCTCGACTCATTAAATAAAATATTACAATATTATTACATTGAGGTAAAACAAAAATTTCCAATAGGTATAACGAAAGTAATTTTAGGGTAATTAATTCTGTAAAACACATCTAGAACTACCTCCACTTCGGTTTTCTTATGAGCACAAACATTACGCTTTATAAATATTGAAATAATTGTGGTAGTTGGGCTACTCAAATCCTCATGAACGATTTGAATTTAATTCGAAATTATCGAGAATAAATAGATTTAACATTCATGTACTGCAATATGCATAATTCACTTTTGATGTTTAAAAATAATATTATTATGATTATATTCCAAAATGTTTATTTTCCTCCTGTAATATAAATTTGTATTATAATAGCATGAGGTTTTATTTTATTCTGTTTTGATAAATAATCAATAGGTCACTTAAAATACAAATGTAGATTTAGGTTTCTGATAACACTGAAGAGTTTTTGTAAAGACAATGAAACGAGTTTACATAAAATATTAACGGATGAGTAACAAAAACTAATCGCACATAGTAGACGATAATTACTTGTCATGTATGCCTGTCCTTTAACAAGACAAGCTAACGATGTGTATTTGAGACTTCTATGTAATTTTGTGTAAATAATATATATTAAAGAGACAATTACTTATCCCTGAGGCATTCCTTACTCATTTTTAACCCACAGTGATTTAAAGTGGTCCAGTTTTAAACATCGCGTCAGATAATATTTTACCCTTTAGTCATTATAGAGAAATTACTATAGTTCCTATTATGTCTTAATCATTTTTTTTTTCAAATAGTATTAATTCTTTATTTAAAATATAGAACAGGTCCATACAATGAATACAGGTCCTTTAGTCACTTACACAAAAATACAATAACGACGGTTTGTTAACGTAGAAGTAACTTTAATATTTTGTACTTGCTTTCAAATATTTTTTCCATACGAGATAACAAAATTAGTCAACCTTTGAACTGGGTAACCCTTAAAAATAGTTCGGTTTGTTCTATATCAATAACGGGTATGCGATACTATCAGGATTCGACCCGGATTAGTAATTGCCCGTACATATTCGAATACAAATTTTTACATAAGTGTTAAATTTACCTGGTTACGTATTTGGAGTGGTATTTAATGTAACGATGAAACAATTAACTGTAAGAAAACGTCGGGAAACATTACCTTTAAATATAACATTCATTGAACATGATTTTAGCCGTAAAGTTCACTGAGTTTTCTTTCAGAACTCTAGATTTCTCCAGGAGTCGAACCCGTAACCTCTCAGTTACGGGCTCTGTTAAAGAAAGTATAAGAATAATATAGCCTCGGAAATTCACTTGCGAAAATTTTTCTTATTTACTTACAAAACCAGTTAGTTACATTTATTATTTCCAATTGGGTTCCGTTTCTACGTTGTAAATACAATTTTAACTTCCTCAGTGTATTTGGGTCTAACTGAAAACAATAATTTGAAAACTTCTGATTTTTGTATATATTTTTAGTTAATAATAGTGCATAGACCCTATGAAACTTTAAAACCACCAATTTAAAATAACAAAATTAATAAGAACCAACATCGCTTCGATTGCAACACGTCATTACTCTTAATTAATTCAAATTACAGCATTTTATATTTTTGCTGTCGTGTTTGTATGTAATAAGTATCGATATACATAACACTAAAACAATCATAATTTTTCAAGTCGTTTTCTTTATCAGCAATATGGTCTCATTCGATACTCACACTCGATACTGTTATTAAATTATGAAAATATCAATTATATATATATATATATATATATATATATATATATACAGTGAGAATATAATGTAAGTAGGATAAAGATCTAAAGGACAGAATGAAACAATACAATTAAAATCGACTTATTTTCATATATATATATATATATATTTATTTATATATATATATATATACAGGGTGTATATTATGTCTGGAAACACCCAAATATATCCTTTAATAATTTAAATATAAATTTGAAACCTCTTACAATCGTGATAGAGATTGGGCATCTACTTTTTGGAACAATGTTTTGTTATGTCACACCAACGGGGGACGTCCTGCCGAGGGTATCGTGAATATTCTTAATGGAAGGCCTATACCTTGTGATACATAATTTTAAAGGTAAATAGCTTACTGAATTGAATGCCACAAACCGCATCTCAAAGGAATTATTCTATCAGAAAATAGAGCATTTTTAGTATTGAAAATTTACTGATGTTCAACAATGTAATTTTAACATGGTTCTTGCCACAAAATGTGTTACACTAATTTTTTTAGAATTTTTTAAATGTTCAATTAAAATAAAATAAACAATTTATTTTTAAGCTGGTTTCATTAGTACAAATTTACCAGTTTTTATTACAATGAATAAAACTTATGAGTCACTTTCTCTGATTACTTATGAATCTGTACTTGGTGTTTTCCAGTCAGCAGGAAGGTTTAAAGAGACAAAGGTCACTAGCCTATGAGAAAACATTATTGTGTTATTAATCATCTGGTCTACAGGTTTCAGTTTGTTGAGCATGGAGCTTTTACTAGACAGGTCTAAGCTTGGGAATTACAAATGGACAAAGGTCATATCATTCCTGTCGAGTTAATCAGTGTCTCTGAAGCATTGCTGTCAACAAGTTATCTAATTACAGTAGTTCAGTTTTTATTTGGCATTTTAATGGAATTGTCTGAAAGAGAACGAATTTACTCTGTTGATGATGCGAGGATATGGCGATCGTCAAAGATCTTATCGGGAAGTTTGTAATTTGTTTAATGACACTTTCCCCAGAAAGGAATCCCATAAGTGTTTCAACAATATCAAAAACTATTGAGCGTTTTGAAATGACAGGGAGTGTACGTAATCGGCCAAAGTCGGGTAGGATACAATCTGCAACAGATGAAGAACATGCACTAGATGTTTTGCAAACATTTATTGAAGACCCCACATACATCGCTCAGAAAGCTGCACAGCAACATGATATGCACCCTATGTCTGTGAGTAAGATTTTGAAAATTAATAAATACAAACCATTTAAAGTTCATTTAGTCCAACAGTTAAGTGAGGATGATTACGACAGAAGAGTTGAGTTTTGTGAACTTGTGATGCGCAAATGTGATGACAATAGAGATTTTCTGACCAACATACTATATTTTTCTGATGAGGCAACTTTTTTCCTAAATGGCAATGTTAACAGGCACAATTGCCGGTACTGGGCTAGTGAAAACCCACATTGGATTACTGAGTCCCATTCACAGCAAACCACAAAAACTGAACGTATGGTGTGGAATTTTAGGTAACAAAATTGTTGGACCCTTTTTCATCAATGGAAATTTAAATGCCGAACTTTACTACAATATGCTCCAAAATGAAATAATCCCAGCTATTCAAATTGCATCAGGAGAATACTTTGATAATGTATGGTTTCAGCAGGATGGTGCTCCACCCCATTATGGGAGACAGGTAAGAGAGTATTTGGATTTAAGGTTTCCTCATAAATGGATTGGCCGAAGAGGAGAAATCGAATGGCCTCCAAGATCTCCGGATTTGTCACCAATCGATTATTTCCTATGGGGTCATTTAAAATCCAATGTTTATAGAAGAAAGCCTCATAATTTGGAAGACCTAGAGAACAGGATTATAGAGGAGAATGCTTTGATAACTGAAGAAATGTTAGGCAACTCTGTCGAATCATTTTACACAAGATTTGGCTCATTGTCAAACCGTAGAAGGAACACAGTTCGAACAATTGCTTTGACACCAAATGCAGGTAAAACGTTTGTTGTAAGACTTTTCTAACAGCATACATTATTTTTTTATTTGTAATAAGAAATCAATAACATAAGTATTTCCATAATTGTACTGTAATAAAAACTGGCAAATTTGTGGTAATAGAACCAGCTTAAAAATGAAATTTTTGTTTTATTTAATTGAACATTTAAAAAAATGCTAAAAAATTAGTGTAACACATTTTGTGGCAAGAACCATGTTAAAATTACATTGTTGAACATCAGAAAATTTTCAATACTAAAAATGCTCTATTTTCTGATAGAATAATTCCTTTGAGATGCGGTTTGTGGTATTCAATTCAGTAAGCTATTACCTTTAAAATTATGTATCACAAGGTATAGGCTTCCATTAAGAATATTCACGATAACCCTCGGCAGGACGTCCCCCGTTGGTGTGACATAACAAAACATTGTTCCAAAAAGTAGATGCCCAATCTCTATCACGATTGTAAGAGGTTTCAAATTTATATTTAAATTTATTAAAGGATATATTTGGGTGTTTCCAGACATAATATACACCCTGTACATGTGTATATATATATATATATATATATATATATATATATATATGAAAATAAGTCCATTTTAATTGTATTGTTTCATTCTGTCCTTTAGATCTTTTATCCTACTTACAGTATATTCTCACTCTATCTCCAATAGTAAACAGTGTCTTTGATAATTTCAGTGTACAAGACACGATGACGCCTGGTAGTACGATTACGTTACAAACTTACTTACTTACAAACTTATCCGTTTCGATGATACCACAATTGTATTCAGTTTAGTTTGATTAAACAGATAACTTTTGCAATTGAAATAGATGGTGGTTCAAAGTTATGTAGCACTCCACAATAGTAACTCCTCTAAACATAAAAATATGAAGAATGTAATAATTGTTACTGGTAGTTGTGAAAACAATTACCTATTGTAATGAAACTCTGTTATAAATGGTTACTACGGGTTTAACTATAATTCTTCCTCAATTCACAGTTATGTTAATTGCAAGAAAACAAACAAACCACAAAAGTTTCTTTACTATTCGGCTACGCTCTTACTCAATTTGATAACGCATGTGAACCGAACAATGGGCTGTAATACGTGAATCGAATTGTAATTCACGAATTACACAAGTAGTTGCTTTGTAAGCTTGTAATAAATAGCTGCAATAATCCTGTAAATTTTAAAGAGACAACAGAAAGGATGTTGGCGATTAAAGAAAATGCGGTGTGGTCACACAAGTACCGAATGTCTGAGATTGACTATATTTTCAGCAAGGATATGCCACATACAAACTGTGTATCATTTGTTGCGTGGCAACAACAGGCTTCAAACATAAGATGTAACACAATTTGATGACCTTTAAGAACTGAAGCAACTGGGGTGGAAGCCATTTTAGTCCAAATGTCCGATGAATCGAATAGTCTCAGTCAAAAAATGCAATATACAAGTTTTGAATCTTAACAAGTTGTATAGTAACATTATATCGGAAGCGTAAAGGCTTGTGGCAAAGACACTGACCATGTCAGATTGGGGTATCCGAAAATAAGGTCATGAGAGTCCCACTGTACCAGTCGATATGCCTGACTGAATACTGTAAACTAATACATGGTACAGACTTATACTACGTGTGTGTGTTCTGTTTCGTAACAATAAGCATGAGTTTCAGATATGACAGCAGGTTGGTGACCTTGGTTGGCCAACTGGAGCAACATCTAACAAGGTCATTCCAGTCGGACTGTCCCAGCTGATGTGATGGACCTCTTCTCTTGTAACAGTTCATTCGCTGGAACTATAACTTTTAGTATATGCTGTAAATCATATTTAATTATATATTCAAAAATAATCTTTACCTGAATTACTGAACTGTTGTTACTCAATGGCGAACGCAGTTTCGAAGTTCAAACCATTCTATAAAATATGCCATTGAATACGATTTGGATAATCATAATCTTCCATACAGTTAGTATGAAGTAATACAGTGATATGCAATGATCACAGCAAATAATTTCACGGGTTCAAAACATAAAACTAGCTGGATGTCTTTAAAAGCTAATCTGGAACTTGAAGTGTGTTTGATAAAATCTACACTTGAAAAAACCCAATTGTGCACTTTATGAGTTAATGAGAGTAGGCTACTTCTTCACCTATATTACACTATTCATGTGGTGTATTTGTCTCTGATGTCGGAACAATGTAACGAGTTCATTCTTCGCTTCCAAATGTTTTGGATCTCTTCAGACAAATATGAGTCCAGATTTCAGCAGTCAAGTCTGTAAGAGTGTCAGATTCGTCGCTGCATTAAGAAGTGAATTGGACCCTAACTCGACATTCACATGGATTCAACTCTTCCCATAATCGTTTGTTTATATGTAGAAAACAAAGGTATTGCCATATTTCTCTATATATCTCAGGGGAAATATTATTACACATTAATTGTCCATGTCCATCGTCAAGAATGGTGTTCTTAACTTCTGAATTCCATAACATACAACCTGTAAAACCAATAGCGTATTGCAGCTGGTACAGCGGTTATCGCGAGATAACAGAATCAATCAACTTCAAGCGTGGCTACTGCTTGGGTGGGTGATCGATGAGTTATCCTCTCTTGCAAGTAATCCGCTGTTGGTGCTGACTCAGAGTCACCTGCTGACTCAGTAGGTAACCTGGTTAAGTGTTAGAGAGGGCTTCTTTGTCCTAACTTTGTTTCGTAAAATAAGACTTATATTAAAATAAATTATTACAAATTTAATCTTACCTCTATGACAATCAAAATATTTCTATTATTAAAGTATAATATTTGTAATAAAACAGTACACCATATTTTTATCTTAGAATTTTTTCTATTATATATCTTATAAATAAAAATGAATGGCGAAATGTGTTGGTAAGCGCTAATCTCGATAACGGCTGGACCAATTCGATTAATTCTTTTTGTAAAATTTCCATTGAAGGTTTTTATGCAGAAAAAGTTAAGAAAAGTAACCTGGAATATTTTTGAATTAAGAAAAAATGTAGTTTTTACGTTTCATAATTGAAATTAAACTGGCACTACACAGCTGTTGACAGCTATAGTTCGACAAACTTCTGAAACATCTGTTTACATTTAAATTTTATCAATAATAAGTAAACCGTGCTTGATCGGTACTGTAATGCAGATAGTAAACAACACATTATTATATAAATTTTACTCCAGATTGCGCCAGTGACGAATTAATCATCTAATGCATTAAATGCTGTTATAAAACTAACCTTAATGAACATAGTTATGAATCTTTTCACATAAGTTACTTTAAACTGGTGGGCTTCCTTGAAATTATGATATTACATTTTAACAATGGCTTATGGAAAAACAAGAGAAATGAATACTAACATGCCTCAACGATTCATTCTTTCCTTGGCTTCAGTCCAAAAAACAAGTGTAACGCAAAACTTTAATAACGATTATCTTTGAATGTGGATTATTTTGAATGGATTTCCCCCTTATACCAAAAGTACATAAGAAGTAGGTAGGACTTCCCCCTAGGTCGTAATAGGCTTTTCAGTCCTACTTATGTGTGTATTTTCTTTATCAGGACAAGGCAAACTCAACTATGTCAGCACGATTTTGATCAAAATAGATTTCCGATAACTCGATAATCGAACATATATAGTATTTGAATCGAGGCAATATGGCAAGCTAAACTGTGACATAGAAGGTAAGTGAATTTAAACAGTCTTAAGTAGGCACTTTTTAACCGAAGTAGGCATCTCGATCCTACGTAAGTATATATATATATATATATATATATATATATATATATATATATATATATATATATATATATATTTCTTCTTCGTCAGAACAGCAAGGCAAACTCTAATATGGTACTAGAAATATCTTAGACCTGAAATATATGACAAGGACTGGAAATATACGCTTTTTGACCGAAGCAAGTTTCTGAGACCTGTGTGATCCGAGATTTGTGTTTTATTGATCGGGATAACAAGGCAGATTCAGCTTTGACGTTATATATATAATTAATTAGAACCAGAAATGCTCCTACACGTGCCAAACATGATATAGTAATTAAGTTAAACTCTGATACTATTTACCATGAACTTAAATAATATCTTCCTGATGTATGCCTACTTACGTTTAAAATTTTTATAGGACTCCCATCATATTACATCATAATTGCTTTTACTAAGTAATACATGAACTTCGGTTCTAAAGATTGCGTGCTAAGTCGCGGGTAACAGCTAGTATATATACCTAATAGATTTGGTTTTTAAGTTGATAGGCATATAAACAAAATTTTAAAATAATATTTTATTGTTATTGATGTCAAACAGTGCCTACGGAAGCAGGTAGGAATGCTAAAATAAAACTCTAATATTTCTGTTAAAAATACTTATACGCTATATACTAATTTGTAAATTACTTTCTAATTACATTAAAAAAAATCACTCAATTGCCTTGTCTAATTGTCATGTCAGTTGTACAATAAATATTATGGCATGCCAGCTACAGTCCTAAATACACTCCTCTTTATCATTATTGTTCTTTTGGTTTTTAACGAACACCCCATTAATGAGAACCAGAAAAACATAATATCTTGTACTCTATCAATATTAGTAGATATTTTATTACACGTTTCGGAAATGACTACTGAAATATATTTTACTTACAGTAAATTTATCAATGCTGAAGTGAATCAGAGGAGCCGGGATAAAAATTAATGGTTAAACTTGGTACATTATTTATAAATTACTAAATACTCACTATTGGAGTTTTTTTTTTTTTACTATAAAAAAATCACTGACCTCCTATGAAGATGCGTGAGGTGAGTGTCTAAGCGTATATATTTTTTTCAAAATGTGTCTCCTATTTCATTAAACAAATTTTAAAACGTTAAAAGACCTTGTGTTTACAAAATGATTTTCGTCTCTGAGAGGTATGCACCTTCAACTACAAACAACCAAAACTTCATGGTAGGATGGGCATGTAATAGCAATTAGTTAAAATTGGCAGGTTGGTCGTTCTACAAACACATAGAGGCGGATTTTTCATCCTTGTATCATTCATCAGAAATAGTAAAAATTCTCCTACTTCGCCGAGTCCTAATTTACGAAAAACAATAAATACTTGGAATCTGGTTGTGGAAGTATAGGTATATTAATCCTTACCTCTATGACTCAGATACGTGGACGACTTTTTCACTAAAAGCTCTCATGAAAATTACATCAAACATAAATCGTAATGAAAAATATTCTTTAGCTTTTCTTCTGTTGGCAAAAATAAAGAATACATTTAGTTGGCATTATATTGGTTGCTTGTTCATGGTACTGAATTTGGAACAGCTTGCAAAATAACATTATTAGGCAATGGCTTGAGAGTCGAAAGGGCTTAAAGAGTTAAAGATGAAGAGGGAGAAAGAAAGAATATGGTTGAGACGATGGAAATCTTTAAAAATCGAATCAAAAGTTCGTGGAAGGACATTTAGTAGTCTAAAACGATTTAGCTGATTCAGAGTCTGCCATGTGGGAAAATAGAGAGCAAGACCATGGAGGATGACTTCGCCAACAGACGATGAAGCCGAGGACTGAACGCAAAGTTAGATAAGGAAGAACTAAGAATCCGACCTTAAGAAGTAAAATACTGAAGCGTATTGACACCATACTTTTTTACGAAAACAACAACTCAAAAATTACCTGTAAAGAACCAGTTATGCATTATTCCTTGGTCTTTTATCTAGTCCTGCAGTAATATTTGTAAATACTCGCACTAACGCACGGATGAGTTCCCACAATATTGTTTCTTGAGCAATGTTTTAGAGGTTTTAAACAAGAATTATATAGCTGAACACGATCATGATATTTCCAGTAATTCTGTTTAAATATAAAGAGTAATAGACAATACAGAAATATTTCAAGTAACAGTAGCTGCCCGACCTTGCGCCCAACCAGTGTAGTGTGGCAGCCTATTCACCGATGATGAAGAGCTTATCTGTTCCGGCACCTCTCATCTGCCTCGCGTTCGTCTGTTTGCTTGTTTGTTTGTCATCAACCTCTCCTTTAGCCACGAGTGGAGCTCGACTTGAAAGCATTCTGATCAATAATAAGTGAGCTTTCAAAAGGCTTCTTTCAGTTCTAAAACCGTTCTTTGACTTGATTAGCTCATGAATGACGTGTATCGCTGAACCATATTATATAATGAGCGTCATGACCTAATATTAAGATATTCATATGACCAAGAAAGAGAGAATTATATTTGAATTATAGTACTTGCCTAATATTTTGTGACTAAGATTAGAAATGTAAATATATATATATGTATATATATATATATATATATATATATATATATATATATATATATATATATATATTTACATATATATATATATATATATACAAAAAAAGGCGCAACACAAACAGTATTTGTACATTAAACTGTGCAAACTGTAAAAGGCACTGCTAGAGGGAAATTTTAACATATGCCAGGGTAGTACGTACGGCGTGTGAGTATTCATATTCACACGTGATACCTAAAAAGACGCTATCATTGCACTCTACTATGATAACCAAATGAGCGTAAAACCGTAGGATTTCTCTCTCTCTCTCTCTCTCTCTCACTCTCTCTCACTCTCTCCCCCTCCTTCCCTCCCTCTCTCTACCCCTCCCTCTCTCTCCGACTCTCTATCTATCTCTCTCTCTCCCCCTCCTTCCCTCCCTCTATCTACCCCTCCCTCTCTCTCCCACTCTCTCTCTCTATCTCTCTCCCTCTCCCTCCGGCTCCCTCCCTCCTTTCCTCTCCCTCCCTCTGTTTTTTTAATTTCCACCTGTCGTTCAAAAGTTAAATGTTTAATAACAATAACACATATTATGTACTATGCACTCGACAAACGACAACTACTCTAAATACCTTCAACCGGAAGTATATTGAAATGACCTGAAGAAGTCTATTTTAGAGGGAAGTAGACTTTTCAGATCTATGTTCGTTCTTGTTCAGAGCAACAATGGAAATGCTTCTACGCCAGAGAAAATTCTTTAGACTGGAAGTAGATTGAAATGTCCAAAAGCAAAGGATTTTTGTATGAAGTATATTTTTCAGACCAACATGTATTTCTTACTCGGGGCTAAAATGCAAACTTTACTAAGGTACCGAGAATAGCATAGACAAGGAGAAGATTACAGGGACTGAAAGTAGTTATTTTTTTAATAAAGTAGGCTTCTCAGACGGAGTACGTATATATTTTCTAATCGTGGAAACATGGAAAACTCTATTATGGCATATATGTAATATAATTCATCAACCAGTAATGGTTGCACGCTAAATCTAAAATGAGAGCTAATGGACCTTTTGAAGTAAACATGTCTACCTGCAATTAAAAATTATACTAACTCTGACTTAAATGCTATTATAGTTCAAATATATATAATTTTGCTGAAAACTTGTTGTACTTCATTTGGATTTATAAAAATTTTTTCACTCTCCTACTTCAAAGACTCAAAATATTGCTCCTTAAACTTAAAATTTAGTTATTCTGAATTTGACCCGGATATGGGATTATTTTATAGGGAAGATCAATCATTATCAAAGGATATGCCTATGACATACCTGTTACTCAGTGGAAAATCGTGTACAAAACCGAAGGTAACTGTTAGTATTTGAATGTATAGAACCACTTACTACGTACTAGGAGGGTACTACAACAAGATTCTACCGTGTATTGCTTTTGGAATGTAACTTTACTAGAGTTGTCCTGTCGTTTGCGAATTCGATTCACTGTGTCCAGTCGCGGCTTGTAGTCCACTAAACCCTGAAGAAATCGCACACCGCCCGAACCACTCCAAGACTACCTTGTACATGACAATATGAATTACCTCACTTCATCTTCTGACAAGGTTGGTTGGCAGATCTATATTATCAACAGATCAGATAACCCAGTAGAATATTGACTGGGTTCCAGCGGCCGAACTGAGGGTGTGACGGAGATCGCTATACCAGTCCACATTTGGCATGTCCTCTCGGAATTCTGCACAGTTCAATGGTATCCCAGTTGCTCACCTTTGGGTGACCTTGGTCCCCAGTTGTTATGTCACTGGAACAGTTCCGCATGCACCCACGCACGCGCGCGTCCGCAGAGGCCACTACTCAGCGCCGTATCCAGGGCAAGGCGGTCGGTATATTCGCAATTGGAATTAGTTATCCAAATGGTAATTACATCTCATGGACGCCTCGCCTCCAAAGATCGAACATGGTCGCGGACACTGAATACCTAAACGCGCCCCTGACGGCGAAGGTTTGCACGGACGAGGTCTCTCCTGTAAACAAGAACCGCCCATCTCATAGTGCCGCATAAACATCACATATCTACAATAAAGTGGTTGGGTGTGGCGTTAGAAATATTGTAGTTATTACTTTGATCGACTTAAACAATTGATCATGGCGGATATATACTACGAATTTATGATTTTAGCAACTTGCCATTACTATGTTTGGAAACTGATAACAATACAAAGAAAATTTACCAGATGTTTAAAATGTTCAGGCATTATCCAGATACTTATGGATAAGTTATTGCTTAGTGGAAAAATTTATGAAAGCGAATCTCTCCAAACTGACCACTAAGATTAAGAACAATCGAAATGAAAGGAAACTGAAAATAAATCAATATTTCTAGATTATCTGAGCAAAACCTATAAAATGATAAGAAAAGTGATAAAATACATACTCTACGCGAGATTCTTCACCCGGTTCATGAATAATTTCTCGATATTGATGAAGCATTTTTATAGTATATTCGTACTACTTTTTAAACCGTAGGTGCATATCAGTGTGGAGGTTCGCCTTTAAAAATGGATCATATTGAAAAGCCTCTTTAACATAATACTACTTTTAATTCAAATGCTAGAGAGAACATATGTTATGTCTCTATAACTTTCAGTAGGTATTTACGCGTAATATTCTATTCCATCCTATGTACAAGCAGTTTTTATTCAATATACACATTTACATCTCACATCAATAATTGTGTAGTGAACGAGAATGTTTAACTAATGAGCATTTCGTTGGGGTTGATATGATTTCAATATTGTATTATGCACTATGCAAATATTTGAATAATTTGTACACGTTTTAAAATTAGACATTTATTTAGCAGAATGCTACGTGGATAAAAAGTAGGTTTTTGAATTGGCTACCACATTCTAATTGAATTTACTATCGGTGTAAGAACTAAAGACTAGATGGCGTGCATGTTACAACTTACATATTGCCTTATGCTCCCGTTTGAGAATAATAGTTTTGTTTTGCAGCTTCGCCTGACTATGAACCTCGCGTTGTAACTATTCATCCTTCCTATAATGAGGATGATCGTTTATCACTTATGTAGTCAACTCATGAATTTATTGGTTGTGTCAAAGGCTAATGACATCCAACCAGGGCACAATGTAGGTAGTGAAGGCTTCTGTAGAGGCCACTAGGCTCTGTAGGAGATAATAACACTACGTCGAGGTGACATGAGCCGCCCATCTCTTGCTGTAGGCTGGGCCATTGTCACACCAGAATCCCTCAAATGACGTCATAACATTTGGTGTGTTACACTACAATATTTCAATACACGCTAGATGGAGGTTATAAATCTATTCGCTTTCAGTAATTGCGTCAAATCGGCGACCCGACTGAGTGTTTCACTATCCGCCCGACTGTCCATGCGTATATGTGGTAACTCTTGATAGTAACGTCCTAAATACTTGAAAATAAGTTCCTCTTGCTCCAAGAATATCCCTATAAATATTAAGATCAAAAAGTCAAAGGCAGGTCCACCTATTTGTCTTTCTGTTCGTCTCCTCATCTATATAATAACTCTTGATAGTAACGTCCTAAATACTTGAAAATAAGTTCCTCTTACTCCAAGAATATCCCTATAAATATTAAGGTCAAAAAGTCAAAGGCAGGTCCACCTATTTGTCTTTCTGTTCGTCTCCTCATCTATATAATAACTCTTGATAGTAACGTCCTAAATACTTGAAAATAAGTTCCTCTTACTCCAAGAATATCCCTATAAATATTAAGGTCAAAAAGTCAAAGGCAGGTCCACCTATTTGTCTTTCTGTTCGTCTCCTCATCTATATAATAACTCTTGATAGTAACGTCCTAAATACTTGAAAATAAGTTCCTCTTGCTCCAAGAATATCCCTATAAATATTAAGGTCAAAAAGTCAAAGTCAGGTCCACCTATTTGTCTTTCTGTTCGTCTCCTCATCTATATAATAACTCTTGATAGTAACGTCCTAAATACTTGAAAATAAGTTCCTCTTACTCCAAGAATATCCCTATAAATATTAAGGTCAAAAAGTCAAAGGCAGGTCCACCTATTTGTATTTCTGTTCGTCTCCTCATCTATATAATAACTCTTGATAGTAACGTCCTAAATACTTGAAAATAAATTCCTCTTACTCCAAGAATATCCCTATAAATATTAAGGTCAAAAAGTCAAAGGCAGGTCCACCTATTTGTCTTTCTGTTCGTCTCCTCATCTATATAATAACTCTTGATAGTAACGTCCTAAATACTTGAAAATAAGTTCCTCTTGCTCCAAGAATATCCCTATAAATATTAAGGTCAAAAAGTCAAAGGCAGGTCCACCTATTTGTCTTTCTGTTCGTCTCCTCATCTATATAATAACTCTTGATAGTAACGTCCTAAATACTTGAAAATAAGTTCCTCTTGCTCCAAGAATATCCCTATTAATGTTAAGGACAAAAGGTCAAAGGCAGGTCCGCGTATTTGCGTGTCTGTTCGTCTCCTCGTCTATACAATACCTCTTGATATAATGGTCCTAGAGACTTGAAACTTGGTACATATGTTAATCTTCGCAGTAGAAAGAACTCTATTATTGTAAGATCAAAATTTTAAAGACTTTCCATCCGACTGTCTGATTATCTGTGCGCTGCGTGTTGTCGGAGTATCTATCTATCGGTCTATTATCAACTTGACAACAAATCAATAGCTTTCATATCATTTTGTTAGTTTATAAAGCCTTATTATTCATCGAATACATTGTAGACTTTTACTTAACTAGTTTTGGTCCACTTTATAAACTGTTAAAACCTGATCAGTTATTGTATAATGCTAAGTATCAACTGCCTAACCGTTGTTTGTTATGTTGGCACATGTTCTTAAACAAAATTGCAATATATATTTAGCTTGTAATAATAACGAATATCAAATACTTCTAGATTAATAATTTTTACTAATGAAAGTCCTATGCGTATAAATACAAAGACTATGATTTTGATTTATATCTAATTAGACTCTAGAATTAATTGTCTCTAATTATTTGATCTTAATCAATTATTCACTACCTATCTTACCAAAGCCTTAAAGACCTTCTTTCTCCCTAAATTCCCATAATTCAATTTTTTCCTTTGTGCTTAATCGTAGTGCTTCAGAACACGCAAAAACATGATTACCGTAATTGAGGTCCGAGTTTTACCTCACAGGGTTGCTCAGTGAGTTCTTGCTCCAAGAAGGAAATGTGCAGGAACTGAAACTTCCTAATTTGCAGTAGACACGTTTGTTTTGACATGATTTTCAATTAATTATTATTATTTACTCCAATGATTTAGGTTGGTTTCATCCTGCCCTGCAAGAACCAGACATCGGACTTGACTTTCTAAATATTGGTTGAATGACGATAATGACGCGTTTATTTAACTGTCAAAGAAATTCACAGCAACCGTTTTGTCTGATGTGACTTTTAATTAAGTTCCCAAGGCTGGGTGTCGCCATCTCCAGGATAAGATCGGAAACACGTAGTCAGCGCGGCGGCGTCACTTAGAGATAGGCGTGAGACTCTGCCAACAAGCTTGCCCTGGAGAGACCGGAGATCATGGCTCCAAGGAACTGGGTCAAGGTCACAGAAAATCCTGATATACAATGGCTTATGCTAATAGGAGCGAAAAAGGTTAAAGACGTTTCAATAAACTGTGATCACTGAATCAGCTACCCTTATCCGTTCCGAAGCCCTTCGAGGACAGCAAACGTTCTACTACTTCTACTCGTGGCACTGGCATAATTACGAGAAACAGTGTTACTCTATGATTGGTTTATACATAGTAATATTTCAAAACATCCTGGTAATAATAAATAAAGTAAATCTTATTTTATATGGTATTTTTTAGATAAAATTACCACCATTTCCGAAGCATATAAATAAATTACAAAAAGTTAATAAATTAAATTTAGTCAAGTTTTATATCCACTTTTAATTTATCAACAACGAACTTAACTTACTAATGGACATTATTTCATTTTAATGCCGAATAGTCAACAAAACCTATATTTAGATTATTTGTATATTTTTTTACCCTTTTATCAAGGTTGTTTTACTTTATCAGGCATTTACATAGTCAATATTGCTGTCAAATGGTGTTAGTTTCACAGTAAATTGGACTATCATAAATCATAACTATTTTGCTGTATTAATTGCAGTGTAAGGCATCACGTTCCTTATGTACAAATCGATATTATTTACAAACTCATTTAAAATACGAAAAACATATATTATTAGTGACAGTTGTACATGCTTCTAATTTTAGTTGTAGCTTAGGATACATTTTTACACACAAGTTTAAAATATAAATATCTATGTACAGAAACTTAACATAACAAATTAACTCTTTATATAGTAAAACCAACATTTGATGGTAAGAATAAATAAATATGCAGAATAACTTATGTGTTTTGTACATATCAGGCGATGTTTTTGATACGTCTAGTTTTGTATAGTACAACTTGTATACTTAGTTTTCATAGTTTTCTGATTACATCTATATCGTTGTAAGTTAATATCACGTCATTAGTCACGTAATGGGGGTCACAGTCTACGTCAAACGTACCGTAACACACGTTTCCCATGTTTATCTTCTCGCAGAATGTCTGTGAGAACAAACATTATATACTGATAATACTACCTTACAAAGTCACGTTTCGTTATTATAAAAAGTTACTAAAACTTTACAAATAAAAAACTAATTGTTTACAGTTTAGTTTTAAAATTGCTTTATAAACTCATTACTACCAAAGGCCTACTTATGATATATGATATTTACAATGTGAATCTAAATATTACAATGTATATTCTTGTTTTGTGTGTTTTTTTTATTTAAGTTGTGAAAATGACTATTACCACCATAAGCTACTCGTTACTCCTACTTTAGACCGATCATGTACGATGGCGTCCTTTGTACCTCTTACTAAAATAAGCTACTCCATACTCTTACTTTGGGCCGATCATGTACGATGGCCTCCTTTGTACCTCTTACTACCATAAGCTACTCCATACTCTTACTTTATACCGATCATGTACGATGGCCTCCTCTGTACCTCTTACTACCGTAAGCTACTCCATACTCTTACTTTGGGCCGATCATGTACGAAATTCTCCTTTGAACCTCTTATTAATATAAACTACTATATCCTCCTACTTTGGACCGATCATTTATGAAGGCCTCCTCTGTACCTCTTACTACCATAAGCTACTCCATACTCTTACTTTGGGCCGATCATGTACGAAATTCTCCTGTGAACCTCTTATTAATATAAACTACTATATCCTCCTACTTTGGACCGATCATTTATGATGGCCTCCCTCTGTACCTTTTACTACCATAAGCTACTCCATACTCTTACTTTGGGCCGATCATGTACGATATTCTCCTGTGAACCTCTTATTACTATAAACTACTCCATACTCCTACTTTGGACCGATCATTTATGATGGCCTCCCTCTGTACCTTTTACTACCATAAGCTACTCCATACTCCTACTTTGGAACAATCATGTACGATGGACTCTTTGTGTACCTGAAAATAACCCAACAAACTTTCGAAAGAAAACTTGTCATAGTACAATAAATATCATTGCAAGGCTTGCTTTCGGCTTTATTATTTATTCATAATGTAAACATATATTAAGTGATAATTTTAATAATTAGTGTTATCGACTCTACTCTAATCTACTATACTCATAATAACCGTAAACAATATATCTCAGGAGAAAACAAATTAAACAACAATTTATTAACCACAACCCAGGCTTGCAGCAGTATGTCTCGTACTTGAAAACTATCATATATTCCAATATTGTGTCATGTAGTTAGTAACAATATTACTAGATTTGTGTTGCAAGAGGTTTTCTGAACACCAGATGTAACTGAGAATTCATATTAATGAAAGGCATTTTCATTTATTTATGTAATAACTATTCAAGTGTGATCTTTAAAACAGCAAATAACAATTACACATCAATTAAGAGTAGTGAAATTTGAAAATGAACTCTACAAAACGTTAGTAATATATAAATTTTCAGTGAGTATTATTGTCCCAGAGTACCAGAGTCCCATAGTAACAGCGGGGTGCTTGAGTACAGCAGAATCCATGAGTAGCTGGCAACATTCTGCATAATAATACACCTTTAACGCTCTAGTTAGTTCCTATTTGAATAATAATCCATCTGGAAACCTTACTCGCCAGCACTAATGTACCCGCCAACATTGCCATACACGATAAGTGTAGTCCTATGTTCATATTTTCAACTATACATATTATTATACGAGTGAATTAAGCTTATTTTACGTGGAAAAGCAAGGAGTACAAGTAAATGTGTAGAAATATATAAAAATTTAATATATTTCTGCAATTTACTCTAGTGTCTAAAACCTGAAGTTATATAAGTCCGTTGATTTTTAAATACCAAATTGATAATTAACACAATATTAATTTAACTGATTGCGTAACGATGCAACTTTAATAAATTTTACCTTCAATTTATAGGTTTTTTTCTCTTAATGTTATATGAGAGAGCTTTGTAGTCAGTAAAAGAGAGAGGAAAGGTTTCAATCAGTACGAAGGCTTCATTGTATGAACACTCTCCTGTCGACAATTATAATGCAAAAATCAATTGAAACACTGGGAAATTAATTGCTTTTATTGGTCCTAATTACACACCTGTTTAAAACGCATAAGTATGTTGTTTATAGTCGATTACTGAGTCCAAATGAATGGATACACCAGAACGTGAAATCAGTGTGCCGAGAGGGTTAAAATCCCTAAATTATATTTTTTCTCTCATAATATTTTTTAATGTAATGAACTTATAGCCGACCATAATATAAATAAATAAATAATAGTTTTATCGCCGTCAGCCAACGTGAGAACACTTCAAATCGCCATGATCAGCTAACTTTTATTTACGTCTTTCACGATTGAATCCAAGTTTGTTGAATTAACAAAAATAATGTTGGAAAAATTGCATCCGTTGATATTTATACTCTTTCCTAAAGCCTCCCATCTGGCCCTCCAAACAAACCTAAAGAACGATTTCTTTTTTAGCTCGCATTCCTCTGTCGATTTCACAAAAAAACTAGGTTATTCGTTTATAATATTTACAGTGCCTCAGATCCTGGTACTACTCGCACGTTTAAATTTATTTCACATTATTGCTTTTTATTTTATATGATAATTATGTAGTTTAAGTTTAATTAAGTAAACGTACGTTTCCTGAAAAATTATACATTCATAAAAAACTATTTAGTTATTTTAATTAAATCGTGAGAATTCATATGGTATGATATTTTTTTATTTAAAGTTTATATTTATATAACGTAATCTGATGCATTATATAGGACAATGCAAATTGTCCTATATAATCTATTCCTTATAAAGGTAAAGTCATCTATGTTTTTCGTGTAAGATTTCCATCTCGTGTAATTTATTGCGTGACTAGGTGATTTCCATACGATTACAATGGATGTGGTGAATGTACATTTTACGCTGATTAAACATAATAAACTAAAAATTAATAAAATAATTTTTTGCAAAATATTGCATGACGGGTTTTAACAAATGTTATTGGGGTTTTTAACAAGTTTTGAAGTAATATAATTGATGTAATGTTTGGTAGATATTTTAAAATATATGAGTTTGAAAGGGGTAATTATATAATTTTTACGTGGGAACTATGTGGAGTGTAATTGTAATCCAGATTAATAACTAATAATGCTTAATAGTTGTAATTAAAGGGAATATTAGTGTGACACGATCATCTATCTATCACCTACATCTGTAAAATATTGGTTACTATAGTTACGGTTACTAAAGTAACATTTTTGGGGTTGGCGTTCATTTTACACATTATATTTGGGCACCACATGGGGATTTAACACTGCCTATGGCCCATTTCTCTGATAGGTTATCGTAAGGTAGATCTGACAGGAAATGGAGCGATATGGAAATGTCACTGCCACAGCAACTGCCGCCACGATATCTGATACGGAATTCTAACGGAAATTGAATATTCCTGGACTAGTACCAAGTTAAAATAGCCCAACATTTTCCTTTCAATGTTGAACTAGAAGCTGAATGCAACCATTTGTTTTAAAGCACGATATTTTATTGGTAGTTGATTATAATAGTTGTTTAATACTATAAGGAAAATTATATAAGCAATAATTCAAAGGATAATGTTATATCGTTTACGTATGGTTTTATATTTTAAAAGTAAGCTATATATAAAAGTCGAAAATTAGTCTACCTTCATACTCTGGCAACAAATAAACAAAACTTGTGATTTCTCAATACGCGTTTCATTCTTAATTTATATTAGCTGTTGCATATGGTTATACAATGTTTCACCAGTAATCTATTAATGCTGTATTCTGCAGGCAAGTAAATTAGAAAATAACGATACATATTAGAGCAAACACAAGTTGATGGGATTCAGATTCCAATCTAGAAACTTAGTGCTATTATCAATTGAGCATCATCAATAAGTTTTTAATTTAATTTCAGCCATTTAATTGCTCAATTACTTTGAGCACTAAGGCAAGTGAAAGATTTGCTTTACACGATTTGAAGATTACACCTTTGATTACCCCACTTTGAATAGGTAATTGGCTATTTAAGTCTAATACAGACAGTTTCATGGATATTTAAGCCTTAAAATTGAAGAATACAATTTTGCTACAAGCACCAATATGATAACCCGAGTTATCATGCGAAGTTGTATAGTGCTTTGTTGAATAAATTATAATATTTGCTTTGTTGTACAAGACAAGTGAGGTAGCCTTGAAGACAGTCTAAAGCCCATTAATTGTTATCATCTAAGATTTAATTTTATGGCTTAATTTTGTTGAAATATGAATAGATATACTTAACGCAATATTTTCAAATAATGTTCTTACACATTTTTAACGATTTCAATCGTACATGGTACGTTTTACGTGGTAGGCGGTCCAAACTTTTACATTTATAATATTCACCATCAGGCTAAATCCCAAGAGATATCCTCTGATGGTGTTTACGGGATTATCGTTGCTAGTTTTATTTTACAGAATGTTTGTAAATTCTGCTCTTGTTCTTGTAAAATATGGATAAGGCTTTAAGAAATACAGTGTAATTGCTTATTTTAGAGAAATACAGTGTATTGGTTATTTTACAGAAATACAGTGTATTGCTTATTTTAGAGAAATACAGTGTATTGCTTATTTTAGATCCTTTTGTAAACCTAGGGTTTTTTCGGTAGTTTATAGCTGATCAGTAAAGCAGGACCTAATCTGATCTAATTCGAGTACATAACTTTTAGTATTCGGTGTGGTAATTTCACATATTATTATTATTATTAATTTTTCCGATCTAAATAAAGAATATTTATTTGATTTCTATTTATTAATCAGTATTATATCATTACGCAATAAAACATGTGATCGCTGCGGTGGTATCCTGAGCTGTATAAAACAAATAAATACTCAAAACTGCACTATCAGTCTATCACATTATTGCTATGCCTTTTGTAAATACAAAGGCTCGCTTGCATCTTCTGAATACAGTCTGGGAGGGAATGGCTCGTGATGAGTAAAAGCTCTTGAATTTCTTCCTTCATCTACTCGTTTGTATATGCTCTAGCACGACCCACGGCAAAAGTAAGATAATACTTGTGTCACTATTAGTACAATAGCAGTCATTGGCATGCTGTTTGTAGTAAAATTAGTTTGAAATATGTTTAAAATAAATCCTCAAATTATATTATCCATGTAAACTAAGTAAACTAATAAAATTAATATCCACCTCAATAATTACAGGTTGGTTTGAATATGAAGTTTTTAAAACTGAATTTAAACAAAACTCTCAGCATTCTTAACAACCAAAATGCGTTTAAATATAACAGATAAATACCAGTGGTGCAGAACTCTTACAATAGTACTTGTATTATCGAAACAATATTGTGTATATTTTATTGCATTGTTTAAACTAAATGCATAAAATATATAAACCAACTGGATCAGTGGTTTTGGCGTGGTAGAAACAATTTCTAATCGTACACCATACTATCCATAAAATATACTGTAAGGATTATACTGTTTGGAGAATTGGGGTTAACAGCTTCAGGTTCAGTGTTATAACATTTAGTATAAGCAATTATCATTATACGAGTACTTGTGGGACAGATAAGGTGCTCTAGTGGTTACAATATTTAATCAGTAGTATCCTTAATACGATTATCTAAAGTGAACCCATCAATATAGGTTTTCTGTATATTCTCACCATATTTAAATGTTAAAGCGTTATGTTAAGTAATGCATCAATCACAATTTACTGCAATTATAAAATAATTGTTTTAGTTTAATTATCTGAATTAGTAAATATCTATTTTCCTAATTTGTTTCATATTTTCAATATATTAACCAGTTTTATTATGTAATGTAATTTTCACGTTTATTTTAAACGCGAAAAATCATGCCAAACTAAATCTGAATGCCGTCAAATCTATTTTGTTTGCCTATACTTATAATGTAATACTGGTCATGATCATGATCATGTATCGTGCTTAGATAATTTTTCCGTTGACAGGATTATCTGTTGAGAACATAATTCTTAAAATATCGTAAGACCAGCATCTTGTAACATGGCCGGCTATTAATACAACAAACATGGAGACAACGGACCATCCTAAGTTACCCTACAGGCCATATTTATAATTTCACTTATTGAGGCTGTTAAAATATTCCCATAGCCTATTATAAATTTTCAACTCCACTAAAACATGTGCCACTGAGTAATGACAACGATCACAATGTCAAATATCTGAGCAACATCCAAGGTATGCAAGCATGGTAAGGTATACACAGTTTTGATCGCATTCTAATACTACAACACTATAATATCTTATGCATATCCAAAGGAAAAGTTACACTGACTCGAGCCAATAACGTCCTCTATTCGCTATGTCAAGATCATTTATTACCAGCTCAGAACAAGTAGTTTCATAGTCATCTCTGTTGAGGTTTACGAAAACTTTTTTACTATAACACTGGCAATAAAAGCCCTTTCTGGTTCTTTTATTGAGTAATAGTAACGCTCACGTTGATATTGGTTATTTAAAAAACTGCTACACGAGCAAGATCTCGATTGAATTCACAGAATCTTTAACCCACCTGTTGCCTTACGAAACTGGCTAAGGTAAGTACAACATGTTGTAAGAGTAAAGTTTCAGCCACAGCAGAGATGACAAGCAGGGGAAATCCTTGGAGGCGGAAGCATAACACCATTTCGTCTTGACTACCATGGTTTTGTCAGCACTAATTGGCAATTTCTCAGTAGTGATTTGTTCCAGATCGGTTCAATTTTCGAGGCGGCTTGGAACGAGTGGGAAGGCTCTGAATCAAAATAGATTCCAGTAAACTACAAAGTGTAAGGGACTAACATGACATTTCTTGGGAATTGAAAAGCGCAGGATATATTCAAGCTTAAGTTATTTATACCAAGGATCAGCAGGTGGTGATATAAGATATTTTTTAAATTTAACTGCGTGTAAACTTTTCGAATTGAGGAACGAAATGTAAATACTGACTAGCCAAGCGAAGTTAAAGTAGTAACTACGTATAAACGGGATGGTATGGAAGTTATAAAACTTGGAGTTATTCATAGCAAGGACACAAGGAAGAGTGAACAATTTTGTCAGATTAGCTTTAAATTTTTGTGTGCCCTTGAAACGACAAGTAATACAGTTTTTACCTGGTCTGTCGATGGTTGAATTCCATTTTCTGGTACGTATATCATTATTGTATCGATATTTAATAACCCCGACGTGTATATTACCAGAGTGATAATTCCAGCTTACACTGTCAAGATCAGAGTACTTTTCACTGAATTACATATAATGATTACACAGCTATTCAAAGAATTACCTCATGCATGATTTTAATACGGTTATCAACAAAATTCGATTGATGATATACAAGATAAGGATTATTAACTGACGTCCTTTTACGTATTTTAATAGTTATAAATTTAAATAGTTTAATTTTGTATTAGGCTATCTTTTGTGAGGGTTAAAATGGGAGGGAAATGGATAAGTTAAAAGTGGGATATAATCAATTTAACCAAATCTAACTTTTGTTCACATATATAGAATCAAATGTAATAAATCTAAAAATAATATATTGCTATATAAATGTCAGCTAAATAGATAAAGAGGATAAAAGTGGCCATAAATAAACTTACTATAAAATACAAAATGGGGCAAAAGGGGGAATTTTCCTCACATACCTAGAATGAATAGGAATTCTGAGTAACTCAAAATATCAGAAATTATAGTACTTCAACTTGTGCCTACTTTGAAGCTTTAAGTTATTAATATTAAATAAATGTATATTCATGAAGATTGCTTATTTAATTAATTAATTATAAGATTTACCGTACATTGTAGGACCTATTCAACTGTTTATTTTTGAGCTTTATTACGAGAAATGTTATATAAAAGTAGCTAAATGAAACGAAACTCTTGAAACTGAACGCGGAGGAAGCTTTTAGTGGAATGGAAGCCGTCTTTGTTAATACAGGCGCACAACACAGTGATACGCTTTCTCTGTTTAAATAACGCAGGTATGAATTACAATGAGCTGAAAGTTGTACATTACTTTGATTTTACATCTACGAATGTTAATTATATTTTATACATGCAATGATGGCGAACTAAATCATCTACTTATGATCCATTAGGCCTTATCATTTCTATAATTTTGAATTAAAAGACGAGTGTAACGTAATTAAAAATTTAATTTTTGTCAATTTCCTACATGCCACTTCAGACTGTTATTGGTCTGGAAGCTGGCTAATACTTTGGAGCCATTTTTAAAACACACTTTACACCAATTTTTTTTAAATAATGTAAAAAATTAATTTTTAACTTAACAAGAACATAACAGAGGTTACAAAAAAAAAAAAAAACAAAAAAAAAACAAAAAAATACTGATGAACTTAACTCCGAAAATAAAAAAAACTGAGTTTGTTGATAACGATCTAAAGCTTTGTTTGTTTAATAGCGCTTTTTTATTACGGTTGTGTTTCAGAGAGCAAAGAAAAAAATATATAGATTGGAAAGTCAATTTTAGAAGTCGTTACCACATTTTTAAAATCCCTCTTCAATTTAAGTGGACGTTCTTCAACACGTACCTCTTGACACCATTATCAAATTCACCATCACTTGAATTGTTACAGTCAACTAGTTATGTTCATTGTGACTTGCCACAATATCGCTACTAAACAGTTTGATTGCTATCAATCAATAAGATAAGATATGTTGCATGAAAACATTGTTTCATACACCAAACAGAATGTTAATAAATTAATATGACAGTGGTCATAACTGGAACAACTCTTTCAATAACGACAATTTGTAAGATTTTAATTGAGAAGTTATATTTTGTATTATTTTATATGAATTACTTTATAATTAGTAGTATAAACCTAACTAAAAAAGAAGTACAATTTTGAGTGTAGTACCCAAGTGGTGGCTATAACCACGCTAAAAAACTTGTCTCTATTACCATATTTGAGGCAACCGAATTTGGATAATTTGATATAACCGGATGTAGTAATAATGCCCAGAAATACTATCTGATTCAATGACTCACTTCGATAACCTTATTTAATTTTTATATTTCTACTAAGTAAAGCTATACGCGCACGTTGTTACATCTACACACATGTATACACATACATACCGTAATTAATTAAATACCTTTACCCAATTAAGGTTTTCACTTAAGATTTAGCATATCAAAGTTTCAATTCAAGCCAAAGTAATGTTTCGTATATGAAACATAAATTCAAGTAAGACATTATTTATAATCCACATACACGTTCCATGCTTGGTGAGAGGACATTTAATAATTAATGAGATACCTTGTAAGTAGAATGTAAGTAGATATCCTTATTTTCGTCTAATTAAGAAAAAAAACAGCTTGTAAGTAAAATGTGTGTTCTCATCTTCTTGACGAAAAATGTGTGGCCTCATCTTCTTGACGAAACATGTGTGTCATCTTCAACCTAATAAGGTAAGAACAACGGTTACTTGTTTTAACTGGTTGCATTATTTACCTGAACCATTCCTTTCAACTTTCTACATCTATAATACTAAGGTTACGTGCACACCTTCTATAAAATTCAGATCATAAGTTACTAGTTACTTTTGTAAATTTTCAAATTAATAACCTTTAAAATAGTGATAAAATTAAAGATACTGATATAAATAATAAAGAATATTATGCCATTTTGGCAACGACCAATATAGAGTTATATTTTAGAGAATTGTATAAAAAGAATTTGAGTTGCAGTTCGGTAAAATACCCCTTACCCGGACTTGATGCGTATAGACCATCTTCACCAAATAACATTTACCTCCGAATCTCTTAACTTAACCACTATCTTTACAAATCTAATGATTGATAATGAATCTCTCTCTCTCTCTCTCTCTCTCCTCTCTCTCTCTCTCTCTTTTACTTGATTTAACTATACCCGACATTTAGACATTTACTTAGTTAAATTAGTGAAAGTATGGATTTAATTAACTAAAAAGCAATCTCTCTCTCTCCCCCTCATCTGTGTGTGTGTTTTTTTTTTTAATTTATAAAGAATTTATAATTCAAAACACGTTTAAAAGTTGCATATATACATTTTGAAACTCTCTATACATTGAAACTAACATCGTACAAAATTGTTTGACTACAATCAAACAGCACATAAATATAAACGTAACAGCAAAATTAATAAAAATAAATGATAGGATTAAATCAGTATAAATGATGGAATACTTTTATTAATGTCAAACAAGAATTGAAACCAATTGTATGTTTTATTTTAATTTAAACAATTTTATGTGCGTAGTTCGTTACTTTAATTAATTTAATACAAACTTTTCATTTCGTCTGTTTAAAAGTGTAAAATTTATTGAAGTAAAGTCAATTATACATTTTAAAGGGTTGAAATGAGTGCGCGCGTAGCACAGTTTCAGAGTGCTCCATACATCAGCATTACTTGTTATTTATTTAACGTACTCGTATTTGCCTTTCTTTGCTGGCCAGAAAGTGCACCGCCTCATGTTATTGCTCAGCGATCTGTTTTTATGGTTCAAACACGCATTAAAGATGAAAGGTTTCTCTGTCGAAACCACCAGTGCCTCAAATCAAGTTTACTTTTATTCTTTTACGTTTTACCTTTAAGCTGCGCTGATGTTTTTATATATTCCAAAGAAAATTTTAGGAAACTATATTTTATTTAGAACCGCTTTTACTCAGCGGTATTTTCTCAGCAAAATTCAAAGGTTATTTGAAGCATATTAACAATAATTTCGTATATTATTTGTCGATAAAATACCACGCGTGATGCAAAACTCATAGCTGGTGTGCACGTACATACCTCCAGTAGATATCTACACCGTTGGTACCAAATCAAATATCATATCCCATAAGTCAAATTTAAGTTTTAGCCTTCAGGTTAACTGTTAACCTAATTACTAATGCATCTATAGTCCACTGGTTTATACTGTATGTTACTTTCAATATTGTTATAACTATCACTTTGATCATTTAGCTAAATCCTAACCCATTTTAGATTTAAAGAATATTAATTATCTCCTAAATATGAAGTAAAGACATATTGTACTCATGAATGAAATTTATTTTACGAACTAACGATATGTAAATTAATAATACCCTGTCACTAAACAGGTAAAACGTCAGCTTTTGTATATTCTGTTTGGGTTCATCACTAAAACACAGTGTTATCTCTATATAAAGTTTATTATCTTTCTATAAAGAACGGAGATTTAAGAGTTCTAGGCTCTTTTAAGACATTTGTGATTACCGTATGTCGTTATATTAATACAATACCAGCGTAACAATTGCTACCATCATAGCCCTAATTTTTCTGTTTTTCCCTTTATAATTACATAAGATTTATTGAGAGTATACAGTTTTAATTGTTTTATAACGTGTATAACGTTAGAAATAAAAATTATTTGGTAGAGGCAATCATTCTTGGTTCGTTCAAGTTTCCAATTGTGTCAGATTAGAATTTCTTGGACGTCTTCTTTGACCATTGGTCGTTAAAAGAAAGATTTTACTCAACTTGGAACGAAAAAAAATGTTTAAATTTTATCTGCTTAACAGAATTAATTTCTTCTACAAATTATCCTTAATACTTAGCTTTCAGATGGAAATAAGATTGATGACTGCAGAAATTTGTACTCAGTGATAAAAGTGTAAATTGGTATTTACAATGTAGTTATATAAGTGCAGAGCGTTGGATGACGCGGTTTTGTTTCCTAGCAACGGCTCTTGTTTATGGTGGCTTGTGTGTAATCCCAGACACCGCTAATATCGCCCAACACAAGTCAGTTATTGAGCGAACCTCTCAGCGAATGGCGTTTATAGCAACAACTTGAAACTAATACACCGTTATATAATCTTACAGTATTACACTATCATATGCCAATATACGGTGCAGTAAGTGATTATATCTGACACTATGTAATCACATGTAAACACTATAACATGATCAGAGTGTCAATCTGAGTTCAATCAATCATCTATTATTGTCGTTGGCATGAATTTCGTGCACAGCATAGGTCACCTTAAAATAATATAAACATAAATGTATTATCGGTAAACAAAATTATGAAATAAGGACCTACAATAAATAAAATGACAAAAAATTTCCCTTAATAAACGAAATAGAGCACACCTCACAATCAAATTCAAATTAATTTTATTTTGCATTTTGACAATAATACATTTTTTTGCAACATCAATTTTTAAAATTAAAAATGCTAATCTCATATTTACTTCCATACAGCGACTCTCCATAAACTCATTAAACAAATAATACGCATTCGTCACTAGATGGCGCTTCAGTCGAGCTCGAATATTATTTAGATTATCTGTTTGTTTGATGCATTCAGGGAGTATATTAATCATCGTAACACCCACTTGAGACGGCAAATGTGCAAATGCTGCCGTTCTGTGCTGTTTTACTCGCAAGTTGTCCCTCCTTCTCGTTCCGTACTGATGGTGTCCTGTATGAAAATACACATGGTCCAGAGGCAGGGTAAAGTAAGCAGTTTTAGTTCCCTAAAAGCATCGATTCACGACTCTAAAGTTTAGTTGTAGCATGATGCTAATTGCCACAATCAATCACAAGTCCTATAACTAACACCTGATAACATGTTAAAAATAAATTAGGTCAAGTACTCTTCAACATAATAGAAGCGAA
Source organism: Homalodisca vitripennis (assembly GCF_021130785.1). Lineage (NCBI taxonomy): Eukaryota > Metazoa > Arthropoda > Insecta > Hemiptera > Cicadellidae > Homalodisca > Homalodisca vitripennis. Next base: position 51,688,045 of record NC_060210.1, read on the forward strand.
CCTATGCTAGATGATATCTTAACCACTTTATAAGGAGGAGTTTTTCTTAAACATTGTTATATATTTGGGGAGTAATTTACAAAGAAAGTCGCCCCCAAATTTTGAAACAGTCCACCCGCACGGGGAGTTCACACGGACTCGAGTACTGTGGTGATGTATGTCAGCGCCCTCTATTACATTAATACCACGTGTTCAATTCGTGGTTACACCATAGCCAAATTTGTGATGGTGCATAACCGTGACGTATTCATGACAGCTACGGTACTCAAAATTAACATGTATATAAAATGTATATAAAATTCATCCCTTCATGCGGTTTGTGTTATAACCCAATGCAACCAGAAAACTAGTTGTGATAACAACAGACACAAATGACGTATGGAAATGTAATAATATCAGAGATAACCGATTGAGTAGGATGTCAAAGATAAACACGACAAATAGTACAATATCATAATCACTCTAATTTGAGGATTTCGATTGAGGACTAGATACAAGAAGACATTCTATGATGACAACAGCAACAAGGGACGATTGAAGAGAACCTAATCGTGTCAGGGGTTATCGATTGTGTAATTATAGTTCAGCACTATAATCACTCTAATTGTAAGAATTCGATTGTGGACTGGATACCAGAAGACATTCTATAATGACAACAGCAACAAAGGAGGAGTGAAGAGAACATAATCGTGTCAGGGGTTATCGATTGTGTGGGGGTGTAGAAGAGACGTCAGAGGTAAACACGGCAACTGGGTCACTCACTGTAGAAGTTAGGCTTTTAATGTTTTCTGTCCTTAAAACTTTCGAAATGGAACTTTTGTTTTAAAACATCAAAAACATGTTTAATGTTGGACGAACAATGTGTTTTTGTGTTCTCGAAATTTAAAAAGTTATCAGTTAGTTTATCGAAAAATCTTATACTTATCCAATTCAAAATAGGAGAAAGTGACAGTTTAATATCCGATGCAAACTCGGATATCGTGCATTGGAGGATGTCGCTTACTTACTATTGGTTGCCAAACACTTCATAGTGGTTACAATAAAAGAACGATTTTGTACATGAAACCCAGCATATTTGTATTTATTTTTATGAATTTTTTGTCTTTCTTTAGTTTACTATAAAATAATATTGTAAACAATTGTTTAAAATAATACATAAAAAATTGTACTCAAAAATAATAGTTTACCATATACGTATTTGCGGATATCACAGGTTAAATACAGCAGTTTTACAACTGGGTTTTTAAGTGAAGCATTTGATTTTGTTGAGCATCAACTAATTATTGACCTAAACTTCACAGTTACAAACTATCTGATACAGTTAAACAATTATTCTAATCATACCTACAGTAAGTTTTCTTAAATTTGAATACCTCAGTGATGGTTTTTTTTTCCAATTTAGTACTTACATAACCAAACTTTCACAGTTTTCAAACGATCTCGTATATTATGATGACTTGAAAATATATTTTCACGGAATTGCAACTGATCTAATGAGTGCTGTTTATAATTTCGATATGCCTTGTTTTGAGATCTGGATAGAATAATAATATTTACGAAATAATTGAAATCTAAACTCAGCTTTGTTTTCGCCCCATGATTTTTATCTGATGTAAAATATAAAATATTAAAACGTTTTGAAGTATACATTTGATCGAAAATATTTTACTGTTTGTAATGGGCTATATTAACTAATTGTTTGGAAGTTTTAGACACAGAACTATATATGTTTATAGAATCAATCTGTAAATGTATTTATTGCATCACACTTACGGCCTACCTTGCAAAAATCACAACATTTGGCCAAATATTGATGATGGAAATATAGTAAATTTCTGAAACATTACACTTTATTTTATTTACCATTCCCTTTTTAAACAAACATCTTTATTCCAATTATGTGATATATGGTAAGCGTCAGAGATGTCACTCCCCCCTAAGTTATTGTCACATCTTCACTAATGTTGACTGTCTCATAATCGCGTTATCCTGCAGGCACAATAACAATAAACAATAAATATACATTAAAAATAAAAATAATTCACACAATAATAAAACAAAACCTAATAAGCCCAATACAGAAGACGGGGGAAAACACAGTCTCAAATGGTACCTACCAGTACACTAGACACCAAGTTGAAAAGGTGTTCACTACTCAGCTAACTGTTGGCACCAATGGTGGGGGTTTATACCTATTGCTGTTAAATAAATTTAAATGTTTGCCAAAAATTACCGAGGCAAACCTAAACCGAAAAATATAAGTTTGTGTGGTCCAAAGGACCGTAGTGTCCCCTCTGAAGGTTGCCTTTTTAGCCTATGGTTACTAAACCTTTTTGTGAGAAGAAATTAGTCTCTATTAACCATTCCAAGTAAAAATACTGCCATAGTTTTATTTTGCGTAAAAAAGACTACGATGTTCATTTTTATGCCTCTTCTTTTGGCTGAAAAGATGTTTACAATCCGATGTTGTTGAACAAAAATGTTACACAGGAAATCTAGAAAAGGTTTTAGTAATTACGCCAAAGTGTGTCTAGAAAATTGGTAATTTCGTAAATGGTATTGACAGAACTTAATGTCACTAAAGTAGCGTCAGGAAGGCGGTCTAAGTGTTGTCCAAACAACGGCTAAAGTGTTACCACAACAATTATCGCAACTGTCACAATTAGCTGAGCCAACCCACCTCCGTTCCTGACACCCGCCACCGAAACGAACAGAGCAACATTAACTTTGTATCAACAACACTAATTGGCGGATCATAATTGAACCCTATCACCCTCTATAGGCTAGAGAATATTTTAATTTATATTTGTCAGTAAGTTCTCCCACACGAACGGACTGATATATAGACTTCCAACTTTCCAAACTTTATTATTTCTACATAGCATCAAGCTCGCTGACGGTGTTTGTACCTGTTCGTCAGTGAACAGAAACCATTGTGAAAATTATAAATTCCAGAATAAACCATTAAGGAGATTAAATAAATACTGAACATTACAACAATTACTGAGATAGAAAACGTAGAGCCTAACTATCTGCAAGATATAATATTTTTAATTTAAATTTTCTAAGAAACTTTCTACATACAATAGAATAAGGGCTATGATATGCATGTCCACCGCGGAACTTGGCCGTGAACCACTGAGAGACACCACGCAGTACACGGTCACTACCCATTTGTCGGCTAAGGGGATTTTCATTTTCTGCTTTGTATGCTTGATGGAAGTCACCGGGTTTTAATATAAAATACATTTTTATTTCTTCCACAATAATTCTATTTATTATTCAAAGCGCTTTTGCCGGTTAAGGTATCATCATTTTTGTTTACAGAAAAACATACGTATGAAATAGAAATCATTTTAAAACCCAAAAACTAATAAATTTTATTAAATTTAACACCACTGCTGTTTTAAATCACAATAAAAGAAGTTAATTAACAAATTTAAAACAAAAAAACGAACAACAGTCAACCAAGAATGTAATATATAAAATTGCCACTTCTCAATTTTTGAATGGATTTCTTCTTTTCCTAAAACGTCACTGAAATTTACGGAAGGATTGAAAATACATTTATCTTTCAAAACCGTCATACATGGACTTTCAATTCTTGTTTGTTCTTTAGTCCCGGAGAAATATTAAAAAACTACACGTGATGTTATAAAATTTATACTATAATTTTTATTTTTACCATGTTCAACTAATTTAGATTTTCAATGTTTTCTTTTTATAATTATAAATATGTTACTCGTATTTTAGCCGTGTTTCCACAGGTTTGTCAAATATAGACTAATTCTTGGTAGCCTGTTGTTTGTTTTTAGTTTTTATTTTCTTAAGTAGCTTCTTATTTTGTGATTTAAAAACAGTACGAATTTAAAATTTAGTTAAATTTCTTAGTTTTTGGCTTTTACAATTAGTTTTAAATTTTATTCTATTTTATCGTATGTTTTTTTTTTATTTTGTTCATAGGTTTTTCTGTTCAAATAACTGATTATGCCTTAACCGGCGAGAGCGTCTTTAATAATAAATTAAATTTTGGAAGATATAAATATGTCTTTTATATTAAAATGCTAGACGGATGTCAAAAATTCTTTTCTGTATGATTGTCTGTTTATCGACAAGACAACTCAAGATTGCAATAAGCTTGAGATTTTTATGCAACCACAGTGGACTCCAAGTAAAAATATTGTTATAGTTTTCTACTTGTACTAGAACTTATACTTTGCCTCTTTTAATATAGAATAGTGTTCTGTTAACCGCACATATTTTAACATTCTTTGTTAGATTTAATGTGTGTCGTCGTACATTGTACAATATCTTTATCATATGTATTTGTTATATATCCTGTTTAATATGAAATAAAGTATAGTATTACTACCCTTTCAACTTTTAATTTTTCACAAAATATGATATTTAAATTAGAACACAAATCAATGTTATTTTATATCCTTAACGAGACATTTCGTTAATATTAACTTATCACCGTTGAAATTGCATTTCTCTTAAAATTATAACTTTATGTGAGTTTACTATGTAATCATTAATACAACACGTTTTCTTGGTGAAAACCCAAAAAAATATACAATTATTGTTACTAATAGACCTAACATTATATTCAAAACACGAAACTTACCTCGAATCTCGAACTCCTTTGGTACGTCGGTAAGGGGGTTCTTATAATACGCAGGAATTGATATTTTGTCTGCTGCCAATGTTTCTTTTGAAATAAAAATCTTTTATCATTAAAAACCAAAGCTCAATTTATTGCGATAAATCTTCTTCTATTATCCTTAAGAAAAAAAAAATATAAGAGGACTTGATTCCTCCACGAAACGAGTTAAAACCTTTTAAGTTATATTTGAAATAACAAATATGTCATTGATTGTTTCACAAGATACTACTTTAAGAGACTTGTAATATAATAATATTATGAGATAAAGATCAATAATTACAAAACATCAAGTTAGTTTTTTTTACATACTTCCTAAAGATTTAAAACTTTATATTTATCATTTAAAAACATTTCAGTTTCTTTTAAAATGATTTTAATAGATGTAAACTTAATATATAGAATGGTTTTAAATTTAAGTAAACGGATTCTATATATCTCAGTTACAGAAAATATATTATAAATTAAAGTATTCTTATACCTTTAAAATGTAGCTTTAATATAAAAAATTATATAATTTTCCAAAATGTCCATATATTTTACAGTATATTTTTGTTAAAATGTATGTAATAATACAATAACTTTGTGACTTATAAGTTACATTACGTGTTAAATTTTTAGATTATGAGTAAGAAATCTACAACATTTGTGCATGTATATCGTGGAATAAAACTATACTCGTATACTATAAATTAACATTGTATGTGATATGTGCTGACTGCCATTAGGCAAAAATCTCCTATTTGAATAACTCAGATTCTATTTTAAAGTTATTAAAATTAATTGCGTTTTGGATGAATAAATGTTAGATGCTAAGTTACGATATCTCTGGGAAAACTTTGTGAGTTATGTGATACAACGTTCAAATCGATACAAAGTGTAAACATGACTAAGATGACAGAACGGCGCCAAAGACCTATAAACTCTCGAGTTTACTGCGGAACAGAACCAGCTCCAGTGCTCTATGGTACAGAAACTATCAATCCTGAAACATCAACATGAACCTACCGATGTAAAATAACATCAATATCGCGGAAGATTTGTACTCCGATAAGCAGTTTCGTTTATGTGCTGTTTCACACATTTTACTGCTTTATATAAAGTGTAAAATGCCAGAAATATTCTTTTTTGTCTTGGAAAGATTATATGGAAACGTGATGGAATACTGACAATGAGTTTTACCCTAGCCCTATTATTGATGTGTATATTTTAAGCTACAAATGATAGCTTTAATAGTAATAACTTATAACTTAATATAATAACTTATTAGTTATAATAATACTGTTATAATAGTTATAGAGCATTATTGTTATAATTTTATAAAACTGACAATAACTAAAGTCTATTAAAAAATTTCATTTTCTCATGTTTAATACAATGAAACTAACTCCCCGGATTTTATTTACAAAAGGAACATCGTGGTGTGGTTACTATTCCTCAGAAATGTATCAATCTAATAGGAGAACAAAACTTGTTAACATGGGAAAACTTACTCTTTTGAAAAAAGACGTTTTTATTCTTTAAATATTTTATATATAGTTCAAACACATTCTTAGAAGTAACGTATTTTAATTTTACACATCTGTACACATTGAAACTAAAGTGGTTCAACATTATTTGGTTATAATCAAACAGTACTGAACTATATAAAATGCAATTTACGTACAATCAGTTCTAAGTAAATATAAATGTTAATATAAGTAAATATAAATAACAATAAAGGACAGGAGCAAATTAATATAAATAAAATAAGTGTATTAACTCCAAATAAGAACTGGAATAAATTGTATGTTTTGTTTTAATCGAATAGTTTTATGTGTAGTTCGATACTTTAATTACTTGATTATTTTTACAAAAGGAATATCGTAATACAGTTACTATTCTTCAGAAATATATTAATTATTGTTGAGTGGATCAAAATATCTTCCTTTAGGATAACGTTGGTTTACTTGATAGTCGAAGAGCGTGATCTGCTACATTATCCGTGATTATAAATAGGATGTGCTGAACCATTTAGGGCTGACGAACAGTACACCGGACTATGGAAGAACTCGAGAGAAAGTAACGGAGTCATCGTACAGACAGAAGGGCGGACAGCCCTACACCTATTAAACTCAAAATAAATACAATTCGTCCTTGAACTAAGAGACAAATATGTACGGTTTCAAGTGCGTAGAACCTTTATATTGAGAGCTGACAGACATACGAAAAGACAACGACAAGATTTTATAACCAATAAAATATGGAATAAAAATATAAACATATCTAGTATAACATATTTTAATTTACAAAGTCTGTTCAAAATTTCACACAATCAGGAAAGTAATAAATCAATTTGATAATGACATTATACAATTAAGCCTCAGCGAAATCTTCTACGGGAAGGGTGGAAAGGGCTGCCCAAAATAAGTGGTAACACGCCACCAAGAGATTACCGGGGCACGCGAGCTCGCCCGGACCTCGTTAATTTTCAAACTGAAGGCACAAAGGGCCAGCAACAATCCATTAGTGCCTACACGTTTCATCATTTATCTATTCCATCTCCGTAACTTTAACTCTCTAAGTGATACTAGACAAAAATTAAATGTATGGAATTTTTATTACACTTATATCTTTGTCACGTGTATCATATAACAATATTGTCTAAAATAGCTATAGAAGTATTTTTATTATGCTTGATAAAAAAGTCTACATTTAATGTACCTAGTTTTAATGAGAGATTACTTTAAACTGTTCATTAAGATAGATTAAGAGCAATAACAATGAATGGCTAAAACGTTGCATGTCTACATAACGTAACTGATTTTATTAGTACAAAATAATAAAATTGCGTTACTATTGAAGGCAAAAGGTTTGTAAATCCTTGATAAACTCCAATTAGGAATATTTTCAAAATAGCTGTGATAGCAAGTGAGAATGCATTAAATGCGAAGTGGTGTCCTTAATAATTTCATCGTCGTTAATACGTAATTCCATATTATCCTGAAAAAAGCAGTTAGTTTATTTCAACATTGCTCAACACGTAACGAACTCTAGGAAGAGAGTCAAAGTGAGGAGCAGTGTTCTGGTATGCATTGAACAGACGGCGTGTCCTGGCATACTAATGACGACTTTGAGGTCGACAGCGGGCAATATGCCACTGATACCGAGATCACAGTGATAACAAATTGCATTAGCATACCTCTCATCTTTCGTAACTTGTAGAATCTGTTTCAACTTTTCCATTTACGTCATCCTATGGAGATATGCAATACACAGATATACAAGTATTATACACACGACTATGTTTCAATGCAAAATCAAACACAGAACTTGGAATGATGGCATTTACTGAACTCAACAAAGCAATTCAGCGTTTCAATGAGCTAAATCTTAAAACAAATCGACTTTTATTAAATTTTGTCTACGAAAGACACATTCAGATTTTAGTCGACCAGTCAGTAATCTTGGACGAATCCGAAATTTAAGAAGCTTACTCTACAAAATTCCCTGAAATACAACTTGATCGAGAGTTGACATGGGATTGTCAAATAGACAGCGTGCGTGCAAAATTGTCCTTAGGCATCTGAGACAACTATCAGAATGCTGCCCAACTCAGGTGCTGATAACGGCGTATTATGGAATAATCTACTCACATCTATCCTATGGCATAACTTTGTAGGGAGGTTGTACAAACATGCATTTTTCTAGAATGTTTATTATTCAAAAGAAAGCTATTAGAATGATTGCAAAACTGCAACTTAGAGAGACGTGTAGACCAGAATTAAAATATCTGAAACTGTTGACATTAAAATCTGGACCCTGCCTCTATATTTTAGAGACGTCTCTTTTTATCAAGAAAAAGTGCAAAACTTTAAAATGTAAGTGATATACACTCTTATGAACCTAGAGGCAGGTATAGCTACCGAAGTGGGAGATACAGAACGGTAGATTACGAACGCTTGCCTTCTCAGGTAGGAGTTCAATTTTTCAAGCAATTACCCAATTCAATTAAAAATGCTGCGCTACAAAAGGAATTTAAAATCGACTCAAAGCCGAGTGGATTTCAAAAGCATTCTGCAGCATATTCAAGTTTATGATTCACGTTCGGGAGACCAAATGATTGGCTTACTGATATTGTGGTGCTAGAGTGGGAAACAATTCGAAATGAATGAGATTAGGATGAATGTAAAAATATGTACATGTGAGGTTCAAATGTAGAGAATGAATGCAATATAACATATCTGTGTTTATACTGAATAAAACATATTATTATTATTATAAATAAATCAAGGAGTAAACTTTCACGTCCTGTAGGTGAGTGATGGTAGGAACCAAAATTAGTAACTGACAGTTATAAATCATCGATAAATTACTGTTAAAAATGTAAGTAAATTTGTTAATATGATTTACAAATTTGTAAATTAACCAAAACAACAGTGGACACAACAAAAATTAATGAAGAGATATTGCAGAATCCCCTTGCAGAAGTAACGCGTTAAATTTTTTACCCAAAAATCAATCAAATCTTTCTTGGCCCAAGAGAATTCCAAGTAACCATTTTAACGCACAAACAACAGCGGACATACAAATAGACGGACGATTCCCTCTTGACCTTACAACTCAAAAATTACGAGGGATCTTCCTTGAGCAAGAAGGTCTTATGTACCAAGTTTTCACTCTGTTTTTTACTTTTAAAACAAATTTACTGTTAAGATTAACGTTTCACTATGTACAGTTACTAGTATAACTCTGGCTATGTACGTTCACAGTTAGTAAGCCTCAAAGTTTTTTCGAGTTAAAATGAAAATTCCAAAATTATGCGTATTGTACGATTGGCAACATAAACAACGTAATGATAAGGACTGTTTTTGTAGGAGGTATTTGAAAAACGATTCGAAGATCAAGTATTTTGTAAATTTTTCAATAACTATGTTCTCAATTTATGTAATATTTTAAATCAGAGTTTTTAACTTATTTTAATATTATTTGTGTGAGTTATTGGTTTTACATGAGGCCGATATTGTTTGCTATGCGCGGAAACAATATTGAAGATCTCCGATGAAGCCACATGAAGTTCTGTATGTCCAGAATCTCAAGTCTAGGCATGGCACGATAACTCTTATCTAATCCACATTTGATGAATCAGACCTATATATCGAGTAAAAATGGATACACTCTGTTTATATATATATATATATATATATATATATATATATATATATATATATATATATTTGATGGATGTGGAATATTGGTGTTTATATTAGAATGATTCAGCAGTGGTATGGAAAGGGGTAGTACTCTTTTATAATTCCTTCCATATAATTCCTCTTCGTCCTATTTAAATGTGTGTTCTCTGTTTTTTCGTTTGTGGTACTAACATTGTAACAAATTAAACTATGGCTCAATTTGGCTAGACCCTATACTTTTGTTCATTTTGTAATTTAATTTTTTATTTTAGTGCTTTATGTCTTTAATGAATAAATAAATTAGGTTAATCAACAAAGAACAAATAAGTAGTAAATCTACATAAGGGATTTAAAGTCAGGACTGTGTTGGAAATGGTCAGACCGTGTTCACTTCTGTAACTAGTTAATATACTGACCATTGTGAGTACACAATGTGAATCCTCTTCTCTCATTGAGCTGAATCAACTCTCTCACCCTCAGTCAATTCAAACTTTCCAGCCATATGTGGTATTAGACATTGCACGATAACAGCTTGATTCCCACTGTAACTATTCTAACGTAAAACTTTGTACTTTATGCAAGTGAATTTTAAATTTACTTTTTCTAGTTTCTCTTTCTTTTTCTAGTAACTAACTTACAATTTCTTATAAACAGTGGTCCTCTCTTACATTTTTATACAGATATTGCTACCCAACAGTAGTTGATATTTTCTGTATTTAGGTGAGAATTTATATTCCCAAAATTTAGAATAATTCTTACACTGAGTTGATTATATTCTGATTCGTTCTGCAAGAACTCAGAAAGGACATTAGGTGCTATTTATGTAATTTTAAAGTGACAGACTTTTTGGAATTTTTTTTAAACACTTTAGAATTAAGTGTTATATTTGAGGTACTTTTATATTAAGGATGATTTTTTTATTCATATTATTCCCAACCACAGCTTGACAGAAGTGAACAGTCGATAGCATCGGTGTGAGAACAAAATTAGTTTGTATAAAAAAATACGCATTGTGTGATAGCAGTTTCTTCTAGTGTATAAGTTGTATTGTATTTCATTATCATTTTAAATGCTCTGGTGTTTGGCAGATATATATATATATATATATATATATATATATATATATATATATATTCAAAACATTACTTTATATAATCTGTGATAATATTCACAACATCTTATTTAGATTTTTTTTAAATACATTTTTGGCATAAGTGTTTAATTTTTTAAATTAAATATTTATTTTCACCATTCTGGGTGGTTCAGTGTCATATAAATCGAGAATAAAAAGAAACCAGGAAAATTTTAAAAGGTTTTTTATATTTTGAGCTTTTAATTTTTATTTATTTGGTTAATAAACTGATTGATTATTATATATAAAAAGGTATTTTTAAAACAAAACATAGACATACAAACAAGAGGGTAAAATCACATTTTTATTATTTTGTCGTAAGTAAAACAGAGGATTTGTTTTCACGTCAGAGAGAAACCAGTGACTGTTTTCCCTTTATAGTTGGTTAAATTTATTTCATTAACTTCTACAACTAGCAGCAGTTCATGTAATATTTCATAGTTACAGAACATCATGTTAAACATAACATATAACACACATATCGTATTGAATATTATAAATACTATGTAATGAACATCATTTAATGATAAATAAATCATATGTGAAAATGCATTTTGCCAATCTACAGATTATAAGGTTACCCACATTAATAAATTTTTTGATATTGAAGACGTAATGTTTAAAACCACTTGAATATCGAGCCCAGTGACGTAATTTCACGTGACTTTATTCTTTAATGTTATTATTATCAGATACCTAATGACCTCAGAATATGAATTTGTACAGTAGCTGCAGTAACTTTCATTCATCTGGTCAGGTACCACGACCTGCTATAACAAACGGTTATTATAACCGGTTAACGAATGACTCAGAACTTGTACAGCGGCTACTGTTATCTATTGGCTTATATTCAACGAGTACGGTAACAGGTCCTGCTATGATGACGCGTTATTATAATAACATAATAACTGGTCCAGAACTTAATCAGCAGTTGCTGTTATATTGTAGCTTTCATTCAACGAGTAAGGACGGTAACAGGAGCTGCTATAATGACGCGTTATTATGATAACATAATAACTGGCCCAGAACTTGTTCGGCAGCTGCTGTTATATTGTAGCTTTCATTCAACGAGTAACGACGGTAACAGGAGCTGCTATGATGACGCGTTATTATGATAACATAATAACTGGTCCAGAACTTGATCAGCAGCTGCTGTTATATTGTAGCTTTCATTCAACGAGTAACGGTAACAGGAGCTGCTATGATGACGCGTTATTATAATAACATAATAACTGGTCCAGAACTTAATCAGCAGCTGCTGTTATATTGTAGCTTTCATTCAACGAGTAAGGTTACAGGGGCTGATATGATGACGCGTTGTTATGATCACATAATAAATGGCTCAGAACTTGTGTAGCAGCTGCTGTTATATATTATCTTTCATTCAACGAGCCCTCTATTACGACTTGTTATTATAATTACATAATCAATAGCTCAGAACTTGTCATGTCTGACTGTAGTGAACCATGTATAATAAAATAATGTTGAGTCTTGAATTTTGTACAAGCTCTAGAGTAATAATTTTGTTTATTTTTATTGTTTTATCCATTCTTCGATGGCAATGATTTGTATTTTGTGTATTAAAATGTATAAAATACAAAGTTAATAATAAAGTTTTTCAATGAAATCAATAATGAAAAACATGTGACCACTAACGATGTGCTGTGGCGATGTAAAGTCTACCAATAACAATCAACGCCGTCGGTATGCTTTGAAAGGGTTATACCTGAATATATTCAGGGTGATTCACGAAGATATGCAGAAACTGTGAGAGCACATTATAAATGTAAAAATATGTTATTATAGAGGAAAACATTGTTGCTGCTGTTGAACATAGTCCTAATAATACAAAACGTATTTATAAATAGTTCAGGGTTACATAAAGTATCGAGAACACTCAATAATAACGAGCTCTATCCCTACCATAAACAAAAAAAATACAGCATTTACATCCAACAGAAAATGCCCATTGATTGGAGTACTGCATTCGGTCAAACACAACGTTATGTGAAGTGAACCCTTATGCCACAACCATACGTAACTTTCAACAGCGTTTTAGCATTAACGAATGGTGTGGTATTATTAATGATCAGCTGGCTGGACTGTTAATTTTCAAGAGCGTTCAATAGGTCAGACATTCTTACAGTTTCTTCAAGAAGAATTACCGATGTTGCTTGAAGATGTTCCTCTTGCAACGCGACGCCACCTGTACTTCCAACATGACGGTGCATCGCAACATTTTTCAAGTATTGTTTGCATCTACTTGAATGAAAGGTCTCCAAATAAATGAATCGGTCAAAGAGGTCATAATACACTGGCCACCCAGGTCAGCATAACATACGCCTTTGGAGTTTTTGCATATGGATATGGGTGAAGGAGAAAGTTTACGAGACCAGAAAAAAGAGCCATCCTTAAACAAGCGGAAATATTCATTGAATTCGGCTTAAAAACTTTTGAAAATTTACTGTAACTTGTTTAAATAGGTCTAGATTAATATTTTCCAGTTAATTTTACTTTGTACTGTTATGAATAAAAAATCAGTTAATGAAACCTCTATTCTCTTTCTGTGCACTTTATTTACACCGTTTTGTTTGAACTAAAACTTTCGACCGGATTTTCAGTGATAATAATAATAACAAATTTACAGTTGGCCAAAGATGAAAAATGTGTTTTTCACCCCATGTTTTTGTATTTGCCACTGGTTTTCTCAAAACTTACTTAATTTACAGTTCTGGGATCTGTTTTTCTCAATTTATCAGGTTAAAAACCATAAGATACGATTGAATTCACTTCTTAATCTATCTCACTAGAATTTCAGGTAGACCTCGTTTTATATAGTGAGCTGAAATCTGGGTGAAATCTTTCGTCAGCATAACTCGCTAACGAAGCATTTCCGGACATATGTTAATATAAATATTTTTTATTATTTTTACATGTAAAATGAGCTACCACAGTTTCTGAATGTCTTCGCCCAGTAAGTAAACACTATGAAAAAACATAATTAATTGCATATTGTACGTTATATTAAATACAATTCCTAACGATGTAAAGACAACTGTAGTATACCACTACTAGAATAAAACTAGGAGGCGCCTTTGGATCGTCCTTGCTTGTTTTCTCACGTAATGCAATATACACTAAATCTGGAGTACACACTTTCAAGTATCATTAACGTACGAATCAAGGATATCATATGTCAAAGAGTTAATTTCATATCGGAATTTATGATTAAATTTAAATATCTATATTACTCGGATGGTTTTTAATCTTATCATATTGTAGGTTATTTGGGTCTTGACCCATTGGTGTCAATCTGTTTCAAAACATTGCTAAAAGCTATTATATATAATTGATCATATGTTAGTTTGGTTATTTAACACATATGTGACAGAAACGGCGAATCGTAAAAAGCAAGGGATCTGTAGTGTAGTGGAAACACGATATATATATATATATATATATATATATATATATATATATATATATATATATATATATATATATATATATATATATATATATATATTGCAAAAAGTCACGGTTTTTAATTGCTAACTCTTCCCACTGTAACAGACCCGTAACTCATTTTTTTAACTTCAAAAAAGAACAGCGAGGCGGTATGATTCCACAACAAAATGCAGAGATGTCTCTTTAAGGATCCTACACCTTAATGCAGTAAATTTGAAGAGTTGGATTGTTATGCCTCTACCCCTTAAATAAGCATACGAGATAGTACAGTCTTTTAATAATACTTATATTTTAAAGTTATTGGGAGATGTTGGAAGGTTTGAACTGGAACACGTTCGGAGTGCTAGCCATGAAAGAACAGGAGGGGTTGTAGAATCGTAAAGAAGGCACCATTGGCATTATAAAATGATAACACAAAAGAAACTTGTATAAAAAGAACCTCTATAAAAAAGAGGAAGCCAGTGTGTCCGAAAAGAAGTTTGTTTTTGGCTTTCTACATTTGGTTTTTTATTTGAAAAGCACTTATAAAAAACTATTAAACAACTTTAAACTAACTTACTTAAAAGTAATGTTTATACTATTGTTGACTGTTACTAAACACTAACTTTTCCCTAAGATTTTATAACAGTTTCGTATTTTTCCATATTTGAAAAGCCACAAAGATAACAGATTTTAAAAAGCTTTGTATTTTGTTCTTACATTACATGTTTCCTATGTGATAAAAATAAAAAACTTATGCACGGGATCAGATAAATTAATTAAAAATGTAGTTTCGAAGTTAACAATAAGCTGTTACGGAAACTGTACTTACAAAGATAACAAATATTAAGTTTCTTATAATTCAATATTACGTAACTGATATTCAATTTTATGGTCCAGTAGGGTTTTGAGATGCCTAAGATGGAATGTAATGTGCATGCAAAAATAATTACACACTTTGATGCTTCTGAAAGCAATTACTCAGGTATTAAGTAATTGCCATCATAGACGACGGCATCAGCGAACTAACATCGTTAAAAATTATTCATAATACACTACGTTCTCGTACCGTTTGGAATTTAAAAGCAAATAGCTCAGACCAATTGAGTTTAATTTTCTCTCGTACTGTAACGCATGCTAAAGTGGTAGCTGGAAAAATAGTATGGAAGGAGGACGGGTAATGACCGATGAGTAGGGTATTACAACTCAGTATTTAGTTACTGCACGTAGAGTGGAGGGTCATTAAAACTTACCCCTTTACTGTACATGAGACTCTAATGGTAATCAAGTTCCAGCCTATTTAATTTCAGAGAATCTGATACAAATTCGTATAGCTACGGTTCAAATGAAGTAAACATTCCACACATTTAGACGCAGTTATATTCGGTCAATAATATACGCTCGTGCACTGTTAACACAACCCTTGTGCTTTTTAATCTACGACATACAGTCGTGGAATCTAATGAGGGTCTATTTTAGTATTTTTCTCATACTGTTATAGAGTTACACAGTAATGTAAAGTGCGGCCATAGTATGATTTTTTTTCAGATCAATAAAGGTTGTTATACAATTGCTAGAACCAACCCACAAACTGTGTAATATGGACTTCTGAATGTGGGATTCGTAAGGGGTTTTTAACCCTGAGTTGAAATTGGGTTTCGTATAAATTAAATACTCTTGGCTTGGGATCTGCTCCGGAAATTTTCAGCCCATTGGGTAAGGTTTATCTGAGTACAAATACAAATGAATGAGTGAAAAAATGTTTTATTAAAGAGGCGGAGTTAGGGTCATCAATCCCTCTCTACAACTCAACCTCAAAACCAACCTTAATCCTTTATATATTTTTTATTTTGAATTAAAAATCCCTGGAGTTGCTCTAAAATGCGATAAACTAAGATTTTATTTCTTTTATTGTTATCACAAGGACGTTTGTAATACTATTCCGAATTGAGTCACATGTGACGGCTCTCCTGTGATTGTCAATGATTTCGAGAGGAGACATGATATATTCATGTATAGCAATTTATCCGCTGTCCAGATATTAAGAACATGTTCAAATATCTTCCTTCAGATCGATGGCTTATCGTCAAGCCATACGAGCTGTGGTGACCCTGAATTTATGAATTTAGATTCTTTTTAAATTTTCAACAAGATAAAATAAACAACGGGAAAGCATAGCAATTTAATAATAATAGCAATGCCTACGATCCTGGTATTCAGAGCTGTATTATGATTTAAATCAACGAAACCATCATACCAAAGAAATAAGTGCAATGATGCGCTTGCTGGTAGGAGGTTCTAAAGTCCCTAGGAAGGTCATGATAACGCAGCTCCTGAAGTTCTGGCGGTGATCTTTTTACAATTACAATTACGTTTATGTGGTTACACAATAACACAGACTTGACAAAACTCTAGATTTCATAAAGCAGTTATAATACGTTAAAAGTTGGCCAATTATTTATTATTTTTAGTTTGAGATGCACTTTGTTTTAACTTAAATACAATTTTTAAATCTAGTTGTGAAAAAAGGCAAAGTTATAAACTCGCTTTAATTTATTGAGACTTTATTGTAAAGTAAGCTTCAATAGAGGATCGAACGTTGAGGAGTTCAGCCGAACTCCAATAAAACTGAGCTCAACTTAGTATAAGCTTCTTACCTTAGTCTGGGTGTTACACTTGAACACTGGCTGGCAGCTTTTCTCTGTGCGATCTTGATCGGAGTTTGCACATCCGTACAGAGTGATTTTTTGTTACACCTAAGAGTTGAATATACATACCCACCGACACACTTACTGAGTCTCGGCGTGATGCAGGCATCACGTTTTCAGTCATTGCCGAGCACTCCAAGATCTCACCATTGCCTAAACTATGATTTTAAACAGAAATAAAAGATACCATTAATTACACATAACTTAGGCTATCTATGGTAGAGCGGTTTCAATCAATTGAATTTTGAGTTTAGCTCCAGTTCGCCTTCCTTTTTTGCATCGTCTGGTATCTGACGCTGTCTCAGACATTAACTTTTGGAATCATGTTCGTCTGAAGATATCCAAAGAAAGTCGATGACGACGAAGCTCAAAACGAAAAATTTACATCGTTTCGCCATCAGATACACTTATTAATAGGTGTTTAATTCTGTGAAAACAAAAAAAACTAGTTTTGCAAAACCGTAATGATTACGGAATATAAATAGGACAAACATTGGCTTCCAATTCCAGAGACGGAATTTATACAACAAATTTAATTCATACAGAAAATTTAATTCATAGAAACAATCTACATGATCTTACATAATTATTGGAGTGAGGCAACACTGCCATGGCTCAGCAAGAGTTGGCGAGTAGCTCCAGTGAGTGGGCCTGGAGACTGCAGAGGCGTAGCGTCGCGTCTATCAAACCGCGCCGCCGCTGCTGCACGCTTGGAAAACTTATTGGTTCATAACCGAATAGTTTTTGCAGTATTTTCAAGCAAACTCTTTTACTGCGTAATCGATTATAAATCACTTGTTGTGTTCAATACCCTAAGCTATTTGCTGCCTTCGTTCGTAATGATTATTGCAACGTATTTTTATAATTAATTGTTACAAGTATTATGATATGAAGGCGATCATCTTTATCAATAAGGGCTGTATTATTTAATAAAAGGGACCTGATGTAAAGTAACTCCCCCTCAGAAAGTTGAGTATATTTTTGTAGAATGGGAGGGGAGAATATTCTCTGATAGTTATGAACCAAGAGCCAATTTGCATTGTACGCAACCTGGTTTTTTAATAATAGAGGATTATTTCTAAGAACTAAATCAATTCTCAGAAATGGTTTTGGAGATCGAAATGGGAGGGTGTTAAACTAGTAAAAATGTCAAACTATATTTGTTTTTATCAGATTATAATTTTAGCCTGTCACACTTAAACCGATCATCGGGCACATAGAACGATCACCTTCGGAATAGATAATACTTACTTATATCACCTTCGAACTAGATAATACTTATATCACCTTCTAGATAAAGGGACTTAAGGTCGCCAGTTTGCACAAAATATTCGGTCTGCTATGGTTTGCTGATGCTGATTTTTGGGTTTATTTACATTTTTGACAGTTCGTTGTAGCTGTGTAAAGTTATGAAAAATATGATGTAAGAACATATTATAGTTTTATATTTTTGGCACTTGTAACCCTCTCATTTCGGTTTTCACCAAATTTAACGTAGTTAACGATTTTGTGTTGCATGGGGAAGGTTTATCTAAAAAAAGGCAAAACCAGGTTTTGAGCTTACACAATGAAAATTGGCTCTCCAGGACTACAATAGTGAAGAGCAATAATCTTAAATAGCCTATTAATAAATTTTTTTAATTCGAACTTATTTAATGTATGGAAGTTTTCTCTAAATAATGTTAGAAATAATAACACGCAGTGAAAGGATATTCCTGTTTCTTTGGAACCGAAATCGTACTGCTGAGATCTATATTTACTTTATACAGTTATAGTTGCTGGTAGGTATATTTTACTATTATTTATGCTGATGAGTACACGCATGTCTTGTATTTTGAAACATATATTGCTTTAAAGTACTGCATAACGTTGTATTCATAAGTTCCAAGAAATAATTTAATCAGTAAACAGTTTAACGAATACAGAATATCCACAGTTAACCCGAACTAACTGAGGAAACAATAAAACTAACCAGAGAGAAGCCAGTGTAACGAATAGTGGAGGGACACCGCGCCGAGCTGCACCGCAAGCTCAGCACACTGTACAGTTTGTCGTTGCCGAGGATGGCATGCCTAGGGTCATGTAATAGTCGGGTAGCGTGGCTTGCACTCATTTTGTGCCCATAAATTACACCCTCCACCCCACCTCCTCTCACTTACTCACCCTCGCCAAAGAACACAAATGCTACATGGTCCTTAATTGTTTAACACCATTTCGCTCTCCTTTGACCACGAAACAACGCTGAGAGTTGATTTCACACGCACAGTAATTTGTATCCCGTATTTATCCCCTTAGATTGGTTTATAGTGTAGATTAAACATTGAAAATTATACACAATATCCGGATATAACTATATTTTAGTAAAACCTCAATATATTGACATTTTTTTCTCTCAGTGACCAATTTACAATCATTATTTATTAATAACTGCCATATTTTTAAAAGGTAAAATTTGAAATAATTTGTCCACGATTGTTTAGTACATAATTATATATTATTTCTTACGTAAGAGTTACGATTGTTTCTATTGAATAGGTTTTCTGCATGACACATTTTTCAATCCAAGTGTACAACTTAAAAATATAGGTTGTAATTTTGTGAATAGAGCGTGAAAAAATGAAAATTTCTGGAAATTTACAGTTTTATCTACTAATCAACAGTTTTTTATACATTTGGGAACACTACTAATCTGCATTGATTTTCTGTATTTTTACGTGATACGTTACACGTATTAATCAAACTACATATTTGTCAAATAATATCCACTTTATTAACGCGCAAGGCATAATTTTGGAAGATAAGGTTCAGCCAAGTTCGAAACGTTTCTAAAAGACACATGAATGTTTACAGACACATTTACACCGTAAGACATCACGAGGAGAGGCGGTACGTTTATCCGCGTCAGCTGGTTCTCGGATGTTTTACAATAATAAATCAAGATAAACTCCAGACACCAGGTTTGTAAATATTCACGCCCTCACATGGCTATCTCGTGTGTACTGAGTTTTACTCATCTTAAGCCTCGCTGTGAACATGAGCGTCTTCTTTAACAAACATTATGATAAAGCATAAGTAGAACTTTTATAGTTTGTTCCACTTTATTACATGGTAGTTGCATGGCAATCTCTTGCTAACTGAATTCGTTTACCAAGTTACAAATAAAATGTTATATATTTTAACATACATTATGTTAGAGTTATAATGTATGCATTTATCTACCATCGTAGAGTTTAACTGAATTCACACACGATTCAAAACTGTTTACGTAAAAATTTGTAAGAAAATTAAAATCGATTACGATTAATCGATAATAATCAATATTTTATTGGTTCTAATTGGCTGCTATTGACGAATTACATTTTAATGAATATCCACAGAAATATATTTCAAAGAGCCCTAATGATAAGCAACTGAATTCAAATAGGATGACTTCAAGTATACATTTTTACAATTACGGTCAAAGTTTAAACCATTAGTTTTTGGCATAGAGTTTATTTTTATTGAAAACTTTTTCAGAAAACCTATGTACGAGTATATGAAAACTATATCAAACTGTACACATGGTTTTTAAGGGGAGTATTTCATTGAAAAAGATTTGTTTACGCTGTTTATTGGTATAGTTGTTTATAGCTAGAATCTTTCTTTTAATATGGTAAACGACACAATTATATATAACATTTGTAAGTAGGCTAAAGTGTAGATAAAAATAAAGAATTATATCAGTTTTATTTCTTCATGTAATACTTTAATACCCTAAAAAATTTAAAAAGAAATTGAAAACAATCAATACAAATAAAAATTTACTGAACAAGAAACAGTTTGTTGATGAATATATCCCAGAACCTGCATATACAGTTCGAGGACTTTAGCTGTGCGCGTGTCCTTGAGTGTGTGGTGATAGGCGGGAGGGGTGGCGGGGTAGCATTATGCGCTGCGTCCCGAAAACATTTCCTGTGACTCACGGGTAAAACCCTCCTTTCAGAAATCGTATTGGCCCGAATAACTAACCACACTCGCTAAAATCAGTCTGTTTTGTAAAAGTGCTGATTGTGGTGGAATTAAATAATAACAGAAAACCAAATAATAGGAATAATAGGACTTATCCTTGTTTTTCAGTTGCTATAGTGCTGTCTAACGTGTTTTTGAAAATAACGTATTTGTCAATTTTATCTGTAAATCAAAATCGTGAGTTTAAAGTCGTCAAAGAGATTGTTGCGCCTTCATCTCAGCGGCTAGCACGTAAACGCAACCCGCCACACAGATAGCGTTTGTTTATTGAAAGGGTAGTATTAGGGCTGCACGAGCACAGCTAAAATTCCTCCAACTGTACTTCAGGGATGTACTGACGGATAATTATGCAGCTAACCTACTTGTAGGCTAAGAAATTGTTCTTGGTATTTATTAAAAATTGGTATTTTTGTCTAAAACAATATTTTTTCACAAAAATTATTTAAGATTGACCTATTTTTTGTATATATTTACTATAGTACCCTGTACCATGGAAATTGCAAAAAGATTGGTATTTATATCATTATAGAAATAAAAATGATTAATTAAACAAAATTTGTTATATGAATACAATTTAAAAATAAAATATATAAGTACTTGACAATTTTAGCATTTCGGGATTTCTAATTACGTAAACCGATTGTTCTATATAAATAAAACTGGATATCCAATTATCAGAAACACTTCTTGAGAAAAAAGTGGTTTTTATTACAATTACAAAGATAAAGTGAAGTGTTCTTTTCAAGTAGTATATATTAACCACTCACTTCATACTTAGTTATATATCTTTCACAAAAGACATAGCCCATGAGACAAAAACAAATTATTTTAAGTCCCAAAAAAGTCATTAACTGTCATAAATCAGTTTATCACATTTATCAAAAACGCAAAGAGCGCCTAACCTAAAACGGACTACAAAAATATGAATTCCAAATTATGATGATTAAATTCCGAAACAAAACAAATTAAACAAATTGAAATATTTCTTATTTTTATAACTTTTATCACGTAGTCTAAAATCTCATAAAAGAGAAATTAAAAGAACAATATACGGTATAATTTAATATTTTGTAAAGTTAAATTGCACAGCAATCAATGCCATCGGTCTCAAAATCCATTTCTTGAATGCTACTGAACAACAACTTCTAGTTTAGAGATTCATTTGTATATTTGTTTACCTATAAATTGAGAGAAAGGATTAGATGCGAGCACAAAGCATTTGCGTCTAATTCTGATTATGAAACAATTATAGTTGGCAATCACTCAAATTCAAGCATGTGTGGATTTTAACTAGCTCAATAAAATAATATATTTATTAATTTGCATTCTAACCACAGCATTTCTGGGAGGGCCGGTTATTAAGATCCCAGAACAGGTTTGACCGGTTTCGCGACAGGAAACGCGTAATTTCGTTTACAATGAACTTCTTTCAACTTTCTCAGGTTATCGCTGTGTGTTAAAATGAAGTAATTCAGGTCAATTTTGCATTAGAAAAGCGAAACCGCTTATTCAGTGTTTAATAATATTTAATTCCAAATAACCGATGATTAAGGTTCTTGCGCAATCTTATCTGGTGATATGTCATATAACTCGATTTTTAACACTATAAACTATTTTTTTGTCTTATTGATGTCAAGTAATTTCGAGAAGCATATTGCGGGTTATGTACATCTCTTTGAGATGTTTTGTTCAGTCTAAAGGAAGAGTTTACAGATTTGGAACAGGTCATTGAATATTTATCAAAAGCGATTCGTCTTATGAGATTAACTGTAAGATATTTTTAGGTTATGTTTGTCTAAAAAGACAACTATAGAAATTATCAGTCGAAATAAAAACACAGGTTTAGGTTTTTAAGATGCTTCCTTTCATTCATCACGTGGGTCAAGAAAACACGTGATTCACTGGTAAACATAAGTGTTATATATTTCATATATATGATATATTGTGTTTTATATTTTAAAAATTAGTAAAGTATATTTTTATTGTTCAGATATGATTAACCAACCAAAAGCTAGAAATTATTAGCTTAACATGCATGTAGTAAGTATCAATTTTTCAACATGTTTCTATCTAATCCAATATATATTTTCAACTAACAACTGTTCTATGAGAATTAAAGTAAAGTTCGAGTTAGGTTCTTTGCAAACTCTGCAGTACTAGGAATGATGGATGACCCACTTGCGGATATTAGTAACTAAGTTGAATCAAACTTATATTAGTTTCCCATAATTTTCATAGTTAAATAGTTGTATGATCAAACCAGAGAATCAATTAAACTTCGAGCTTGCTTGAATAGTCTAACTTAACTAAATCAATACAGCTTTTTCTTGTATACATTTAAGTACGGTATTTGTCACGATACGGACTCCGTCATGACTCGGTGGTTTGCGGAGGCCTTCCAACTAATTGTCCCTTTAACTGGCACAGCTTTTAAAGTGTCGACGAAGTTACCATTTTTGGTGAATTAAGGCCTGTCACTTACCTTGTGAGCAAGGGTCACCCGTTCCTGATAAGAAAACGAGAAACTGTTTCTGTAAAGGTCGCGGTCCATTTAACAGCATCCGTGGAAAACAGTTGCGTCGAATAACGTAGTTATAGCCTAAACAGTTACTCACGGTGCGGTGATGCATTTACATTGTTGTAATGTAGAAAGTTGTGGAGTGTCTTGGAGGTTGAACCTGTTTGGACAGCAACCAGCTGATCGCTCCATGTGGAGTGGGAGGGGGGAACCGACTGGTTGGTGTCTGCAAGCTTCAGTTGGTGCGTGGTTTGGTTGGTGGTTGTGCCCGTGAACGGATATTTCTCAAAACATCGATCTATAACGGTAAGAATCTTCCTGCGTTGCATTATTTATTGGGTTTAATATTTGTATTAACATGAAATATATCAATATAAATTTAATAAGCCATTTTTTAATGTTTTGTTTTATTTAATTTTGACCTGTTTTATCAAGGCTTTCACGCGTACGTTAGAATACAAAACATTATTAAAACAGCTGTGAATATTTCGGTCTTTGCAATAAAGGTACTTGCTTGGGTTTAAAGAAATTTTAAACTTACGAGAGTTGTCTGCTTGGTTTCAATATAACCAACTCGCCATGTACATTCAGTAATTATTACATATTCGTCGACTAGTCTTAGATATTAAAAGAATGAATTGAAAGCGATAACTGACATCCGAAGAGTTCATGTTTATTAGAACCAAAACTCAATTGTTAAACTGGTAGTTATACAAGCGCGAATATATTTTTACATAAATATATAATTGGCAATCAAATATCCGTACTTCCATTCACCATTCACCGGTTATTAAGAAATTTAGGGCACCAAACACACGTAAACTAATTCATCTGTTAACTATAAAGAATATGTCACTATATTATTTTTAATAATTATAAATTATGTCACTATATTATTATAATTAATTTCCATATAAGCCTTTTTGATATTGACCTATTATTTTAAGTTGGTCAACATTCGTGATTTTTTTTCAAATCGTTGCTATTGTGTTATTGTATTTAATATAATCATACAATAACATAATTCAATGTGTGCTGTTTTGTTGGAAAATATAATAAGTCCTATGCGTTCTTGAATGCAGGATTTAAGTGTCTTTAAAGGTAAGGTATTTGAATTTATTTGATCAGCAAAATCGATTGATCTAAATCGGAGTTTTTGTTCTAATTATTAAAGGTTACAAACCATCACTTTAAATCGACACTTGCGATAAATAGTAAATGAAAGTGCAAATATGTTTTCATCACTATTTTTAAATAATAAAAGAAAATTGCTTAAAACCTGTATTATTCGGCTTGAGTCAACAAAACAATTTCTGGCCTATTCAGCCAGGTGCGATTTTTAATAATTATTAACTTGTGGAATATAATATTAAAAAGTATAAACAACAATTGACAAATCCTTCTTTACTTCTTTATCAACAATTTATATACTTTTAAAAAGCCACAAAGATTAAAATATTATTCAAGATACTTATCTCAGACATCGAAGTACCCACCTGTCTCATAAACTTACGATTACATCAAATTGTTCATGTATTTCATGATATTAAATTTTCAAAATGTTATTTTTATCGTCAAATTCCGTTCTCTGTCAGGCCGGAAGCAACCGTAAAACCGTACCAAATTTAAATACATCTAACATTGTGATAGGTTTATACTACTGTAGCAAAGATCTTTGACAGTTAACATTACAGTACAGTTTTACACAAATTAAGTTTATAAAAGGTTTTGAACTACAAGTCCTTCCTTGTTCTTAGTAATATTCCTTTGCAACGACGAGTTACACAAAATATAAACTCACTGGACTGCCATCATAACATACAAAAATATGGTTAAAAACGTAAACAATAAAGGGGGGATGGTAAAAAATTACTGAACTTTCAACTATTATATTATCACGTTATGCTCGCTACTTAAAGTCCTGTTTCAGCAACTTAAAGTTCTATTCAAACAGCAAAGTTACAAAACGTAATTTAGATACTGGATTACAAATAAAATAAAAGTCAACTTTTATAATACACAGTTATTATTGTACAAGATTTTCCCTATTATTATTCTTACATGACCTACAGTATGTATATTTTTACTAAATTTTAATTATTTTTAAAGTATTAACAAGGAGAATATTGTATTTTTATTTCATTTAGAGTGATATACAATATGGATGCTCAGTAGGTTATAAAACATCCCTGTAATGAAAAATAACATGAATTCAGTTTAAAAGTACTTTGCTACATTGTTACTAGATATGATATATTTATCTAATGGGAATAATTGTTTAATTTTTAGAAATCAAAATTGAAATAACTATAGATGGGCCAATAATGTGCCCAACAATTTTTAATGAAGAGTTAAAATTTTATATTTCGACATTGCTATAATTCAGTAGAAATTCTACCCTATAGAAGATCAAAAGTTCGGAAAGATTATTAAGTAAGTTTTCACCTAGGATAATTCTTAATCGCGTTTGGAAATAAGAGGGCACATGTAGTCATACAGCAGAACTACTATGGTTATCTTATAATTTGGGAGACTAAAGCCAATTTATAAGACCACATCCTGAAATCAAGACAAGCCACGCTGTGTCGAAATGGCAGGATATCGAAAAAGGGTCAATCATATAAAACGAAACCTTTTTCACATGTACTACTCTTTTAGTACATAACTTTGATTATGTATCAGTCTATGAGGTGATACAGCACCCAATGCTAAGGTCTGTTCCCACTTTAAACTGGAATCACTGCTATATGCGTTAGCAAACTAAGGGAACAGCGATGTTAGATATAATACAGAAAACTATTAAACACGTGTAATACTGATTAAATTCTAACAAAATAAAAATACCAACAATTTTAAATCAATTTCGTAAGAATTAGGTAATTACTTTAAAACTTAAATGTATTGACACTCTGAGGAAAAGATTTAGTACCGTAGTCCTATCTATGAATTAAAGAACATAACTTTATGGAACAAAATTTCTCCCACACCATTCCTAAATGGATGTAAGGTCTAGTCTGTAGATTATACTACCAGTGATATATACTTATTTCTTACTTCAAAGATCGAAAACTAATCGTCAAAACATAGAACAGTTAAATTAACTTCAGCCAACGACATAAAGAAAGACTATAACTGAAAATAACGAACGAAAACTAAAAATATTCAATTGGCATTTCGAAGGCCAGGAAAAACATTCATTTAAGAATTTAAACAATATTCTTATTTCAATCTAAATAAAAAAGTATCTGAGTTAATTGCGACGCGAAGCGACTATATGTGGACAGCCATTTAGAATAACGCATATCAAGGATATTTTTATTGCTTTACTTATTAACATAAATGTATTTTTCATAATTAAAAACGACGACAATTTATTCGACATTACGACATTAATACAATTAACATTAACGCTTTTAAATTCCCTTATTAGGAATTAGTAGAACTGAAGCAGCTAGTTTAGAAGGATCGGTTCCTTTTGAAAAATCTATAGACAGAAAAAACGTGAAACTGTAAAATTTATAGCTCTCTATGGCTGTTTTCATTGTCAAAGGTTTCATTATAAATGAACTTCTCATTGCTATAGTGTTAAATTATAAAGCCAACATTTCAAAATCTAAATTAGGATATTCCATTATTTGTATAGTTAAAAAAAAAGTAAAGAATAAACGGTGCACCGCGTAACTTAAAAACTAAATAACAAAAGATAAAATTCCAATATAGACAATAACATAATAAATAGAAATAATAACATAATAAATAAATAATATAATATAGAGATTTGATATATAAATAACAATTTCAGGTACGGCAGTAGTAAATCTAAAAATTTTAACAGGTAATTTTTTTTATGAACTGAGGGGAGGGAAAAGGTTGTAGAATTTCTAGGCCCACTAATTTTAAAAAGTAATTTGGTTTCAAGTTTGTAGCCGAAAATTAAAAAAAAATATTTAAAGCCAATTTTTGAAGGAGGCGGGGGCTTAGTTGCCTCCACGAATCCGAATTAAAGATGAAATCCTCCCCTTCAGTTCATGTAACTAAACTAAATAATACTGGCTAATATACTGGCCCTCCTCCAGATCTAACATCTGGCAGCGCTCCATACAAGCCAATCCTCTCAATTGGTATAAGAAAAAAAAAACACATTTTTGATCCAACCTTGTTCCAGATGAAATGAATAGGAGCACATACACTCCGGTTGGATGCCGGTACAGAAGCGCTGGCAGGGCGAGGGCATTCAATTTTTCAGTTGTTCGGGCAGACTCGCCGCACCAGTCCCGCTAACGGCACTCACGGGGACCCTATTAAATCCCAACATAACCAGTAGATATTTAGAAAAATTTTATTGTAACCTGAGAAATAATAATAACTTAATTATGTTTGCCACAAAGTATATATAAATTTTTTTTAATTTAACAATTAAAAATAACGATCTGTAACTAACAGTACCTTTTAAGTATTGAAAACTGTTTCCTAAAAATAACTCAAGACACCAAGTATTTTAAGATACACTACTTGGTGACAAGATTAAATATTACATAGGCTAGAACAGCCATACTAAATGATTAAGCGTGATGACATTCACTTGTAACTATAATTCGCTGGATTTTAATCATTCTATTATAATATTATAATAATTTACATTTTATTATTAAATATTAATTGTAAGGTAGGCCTAATAATAATTATATAATTTACAAATAATAATAACCGTACATTATTTCCCAAATACCAATAATTAAATTATAATCTGTTCACGCTACTCTAAGGCAAATAATTAATTAAGCAATAAAAAGAAAATCATTAATGTTGCCACCCAATTTTGCACGCAACACAAAACTCGAGGTAACAGAATTTGCAAAGTCTGTACCGTCTCGCTTACACTAAATAAAGACAAAGTGTGTACACGGAATAAATAATTTCCGTTCGCCGAACGGATCAGTTAGAAAGCACGGCGCAAAAATAGAAAAACTTAACTGGCATAGTAAATAAATTAACAAATTTAGAACGTACGAAAGACAGGATAGAACACTTTGCGACACGAACACGTACACGAGGAACACAAGTTACAAAATAATATATATAAACTACTTATAACTAATCTACGATAATATATGTCTGGGTGGGAGAGAAAAGCCGCCAACTAATTAAGTAAAGAGAGTGAAAAAGACAATTACCTGCCGAAAGTAGCAGAATTAGCCAGCCATGTGGAACGGGACGAGCAGAGAACAGACAGCAACGCAGTAGCTTCTCCGAACGTGTCTGACCGCTCCGAACAGTAGCCGGTGCCGGTGCCGGTGCCGGTGAACAGTAGAGAAAAGTAGAGTCTCGAAATGAGAACAGAAGTCTATACAAAGATGTGCTGTCTTTAGTCATGCAATAAATTATGGTACTATTACTGTCACTTAAAAAATAAAGTAAAGCGCTTCAGAGTTTTTTTATAATCTTTTTTTACATTATTAAATATATATGAAACTAATGTAAATGCATACTTTGTATTTTTTTTAATATAAGTAATACACATATTATAAATATATTTTGCTACAAAAACACACATGGCGTGGAATCTCATGATATTAGGTCCTATATAAACTTACTTCTCCTTGAATGACCATCAACTAGTTTAGCATTTCCCGACGTTAATAATTTACCCAGGCATCAGTTACAGGGAATATTAAGCGATGGGATAAAGAGAATTCTTAACTAACTTGTACATACTAACTGCTACACAGCGGCTCAGAGCAGTTCGCTAAGTCTGCGCCTTGACAACAACGTGAAAATTACCTTCAATTGTATTAGCATTTTCCGACGTTAATAATTTACCCAGGCATCAGCTACAGGGAATATTAAGCGATGGGATAAAGAGAGTTCTTAACTAACTTGTACGTACTAACTGGTACACAGCGGCTCAGAGCAGTTCGCAAAGTCTGTGCCTTGACAACAACGTGACAATGACCTTCAACTGTATTAGCATTTCCCGAAGTTAATAATTTACCCAGGTATCAGCTACTGGGAATATTAAGCGATGGGATAAAGAGAGTCCATAACTAACTGGTACACAGCGACTCAGAGCAGTTCGCAAAGTCTGTGCCTTGACAACAACGTGACAATGACCTTCAACTGTATTAGCATTTCCCGAAGTTAATAATTTACCCAGGTATCAGCTACTGGGAATATTAAGCGATGGGATAAAGAGAGTCCATAACTAACTGGTACACAGCGGCTCAGAGCAGTTCGCAAAGTCCGTACCTTGACAACAACGTGACAATGACCTTCAACTGTATTAGCATTTCTTGGCGTTAATATTTTACTCAGGTATCAGCTACTGGGAATATTAAGCGATAGGATAAAGAGGGTCCTTAAGTAACTGGTACACAGCGGCTCAGAGCAGTTCGCGAAGTCTGTGCCTTGACAACAACGTGACAATGACTTTCAACTGTGTTAGCATTTCTTGGCGTTAATATTTTACTCAGGTATCAGCTACTGGGAATATTAAGCGATGGGATAAAGAGAGTCCATAACTAACTGGTACACAGCGGCTCAGAGCAGTTCGCAAAGTCTGTGCCTTGACAACAACGTGACAATGACCTTCAACTGTATTAGCATTTCCCGACGTTAATAATTTACCCAGGTATCAGCTACAGCGAATATTAAGCGATGAAGAAAGAGCGTCCTTAACTAACTGGTACGTACAAACTGGTACACAGCGGCTCAGAGCAGTTCGCTAATACAGAATATAAAAATTAGAGAATAAAATGATTAAAGTAGGTGTTTCTCGTACTTTGAATTATAGTGAAATTTCGAGTATATTCATTTTATGATTTATATATTTTAGTGTTTTTTTGTACAATAGTCGAACTCGTGTATTTAAATATAGTCCTAAAATAGTTTACTATGAACACATGCAATTGAAATGGATAATTTAAAATCGTAAAATACTTTAGGTGTTATGCACGAAACAGGTTTTACGAACTTTACCGAGGAATAGTGCCAGCAAAGCCGCGTTGTGGTAGATAGATAGCATTGTGGTATATTTTGCTCAGCCATTCTCAATTACTACGATTGTTCAACAACAAAATATTGAGATTCGCTAAATTGTACAGTGCATTATATAAGGACGATAGTGAGGTGAATAGCGAGGCAGTCATCCTGAAATGGGCTTGTATCAAATATCAGTATCTCATCATTATTAAAATACACATATAATATAATTTCGTAATTATTATCTGTATGAGTGTTATAGCATATGTTATACGAATTATTTCACATTTCAGTTTATCAAGTGCTGGAAGAAAACATATTGGGGTACGTGTGGCTATCAATTAAATATCGCGTTTGGAACACTCACAAATATTGAATTTAGCTTCAGTTCACCTTCTTCTAACGTGCAGCGTCTGAAATATGACGCTGTTGCAGACTTGACTCTCGACTCCTTTCTTTGTCACCGAATATTTTTTGGATCCCTTCAGACAAACATGACTCCAGATTTAAGGAATCAAGTCTGCAACAGCATCAGATTTTAGATGCTGCACGTGAGAAGAAGGTGAACAGGAGGTAAACTGCACATTCGCATCGAATCAGCTCTTCCCACCATAGCTGCATTATGTGTATATTCGCAAATATACAAAATTTAGAAAATTATTACAGTCTGGAATACCATTTGGTTTTACAATCGGGTCAGTTTTGATTTGAATACAATTGGTATAGTGTGGTTTGATTAGTTGTTATTTTTATCTGAACCAACACCATTATATCAACATTTTTCTGTCCGAATTGAACTACTTATATTAGTAGTTATCATTATCGAGTAACCCATGTTAAATTGTACAGTCAACCCTTCCGTGCGTTAGCGGCATTATCAATCGGTAGTGACAGTAAGTAGTCGAAAGAGTACCGCTGGTGCTACCGTGGCCTTGTGCTGTCTTATCACCGCACGTTTTTACACTGAGATGGCTAGCCAGACTCTGCCCGCAAGACACGGCATGACATGTCGCTCCTCTTGCAGCACAGCGGTAGTGGTGCTCCACACTCCACAGTTCCGACAGATAACAGGACAGTGGAGTGTCTACCTGACTGAACCTATTTGCTCAGCTGCACTCTCATTGTTGTCGCAGGTCTCGGAGCCTCTCTTCCAGAGTGTAACAATAGTTTGGTTCCTCTCTCGCTTATCAACTGTGAACATTTAAATAGGACACCAAGTAATGCAATATTTTCGGTAAGGACAAATCTTACACAGTATGCAATATAATTAGCAAATAATGTCAATTTGTAATAATATTGGTTTAAATATCCGTGTAGAGTGAGTGAATTTAACAATATTACAATACAATTCCCAAATGTATCAATATATTTTCCATATTTTTATGCTGATTATAAACAGTCGCCACAAACATTCGAGTCCAATACAATATTGTATTTCAATATTCTTGTCATGATACATTTTATGACACATTTTTCAACCCATTTCAGCAAACAAATTATTTTTATAACAAAGCGTGGTAAATGATGTATGTTGGTTTTCAAAAAATAAAATAAAATATATCATTTTGTAAAAAGTATACAATAAAATTAAGTTTCTAACGTTTATTAAATGTGTATGAATTTAGACAATTATGAGTACTATCTCACATTGACATGTACTAAGATCAAGTACAACTATTCATTACAATAAAAGGTGTGCAATAATTAGTTTCAACCCACTTTGATGTTTTATATTATTGTTATAACACAGCGAAGTAAATGATTACCCTGGTTTTGTAAGATATAAAATTAAATATATGCGTCACGGAATTGTATTAAGGGCTTAAAATACATAAAAATAGCATTACTTAGTTATTTTATGAAAAACAAAAAAGTTCTACATTTTGAATTAGTATAACATTTAATTAATCATTACATTAGGAATCTAAAAATCATTTTTAATTGATTGAAAGAGTAACTAATTAAGAGGCAATACAATTCTAACACTAAATGTTCAGTAGTGTTTAATATACTTTAGATCTCTTTATGAACCAAAAATATCCATTATGATAAATATTGTAGGTATCCTAATAAAATATAGGAAATGTCTTTGCTCATGTAATATCCACAGTTTCAAGTAATTTTATGATTTAGTTTTTAGTAATGAAATCATGTCGTACCTGAAAGACGTGTACAGTACATTGAACATAGCAATAATATCTCCAGGAGCTATTGTATGTAGAAAATAAACATTAATTTAAAAATAGTTAAAAACAATTAATTTTTTAGGTAGGTACTCTAGAGGTTATGTATTTAAATTGAAACAATTCTAATTTTGTTGGAAACGATTATTTGTTTACCTTAATTTCTAACGCAGATGGTCCTAGGGACCAGGCAGGCGGAGTAGGCTAGACGGACCACATAGTTCTCTATTGCTCTTGTTGATCTAATTGACCCAATCTGTGCGGAACTATGTGACTGGTCGCGAGGGCTACAAGTCGCGAAAGGACAAGCGTGCGAAGGGGGGTGGGATTTTCACTACAAAAAAATAACTCAAACCCTAAAAGTTTTTTGATTTCAAAGATAATATCAGTTCCTTATGCCGGAGAATACGGTTCTGAAGCATAAATATACAAAAGGTTAAATACAGACCAGACTTCGCTTCACGTTCGCCCCACAGCGCACAGTATCCTGGTCAATAGAGTAACTCCCAATAAGCTGATGTTTACTATTTTTCTATTTCAATGTAGAGGTAATATTAGTAAAATTTCAACCGAAATTTTATCTCTTCTGGTTAGCTTATTCGAAAGGTCTATACAGGCGGTCAGAAACAAAGGTAGTAATTCGCTCTAACATTCCGTTATTAAGAAAGACTAATTTGAACGCTTGCCTAAATAAACGTCGTGGTGACCACTTTTAAATATATGAGTAAGTTTTAGGAGCACAAATCTACACTTCATAATTGATACATTTATTGTGACATTCCCTTGTTCATTTTCTGTCTACTCTCCTACACACATGAAAACTTGCCTAAATGTAAAATCCTGTTTTTCATGTAAAATAGCAAATTGCGTATTATCGCGTTGCTTACCTACGTTACCTATTGCTTACTATGCATAGCTTATCAGGTATATTCCAAATTACAAGGCTTCAGTTCCTCGCTAATTTAAGACAGACAGACAAGCAAATGAGTAAATAAAAACTTTTGAACTATCATACACGAGATCTATATCCTGTACACTCCATTTTTCATCAGTAAATATATTCAACCTATCAAAATAAAACAATTCCGTTATCGTTTAGTTTGTTGAAGAAAATGACATTTCATGTTAGCATAATGCCAAGTTTTGTTTGACACCAACCAGTCCAACAAAGTAACTACTTTACATATATTGATCAGTTACTGAAAAAGGCTTATGATTTATCTTAATATTAACTAGTTCATTTTTTTGCATTTTCTCGTTGTTAACTTGATTGCCCATAAAAAATGTAACCAGAGTCGTTTTGTTACAGACAGAAAATGTCAATAGAAATAGAAATTCTATTTGCAATGAATCTATTTTCTGAGTTTCAAATCAAATTTTAAAGCTCTAGGTCAACTCATTCGAAATTTTTCGTACGTACGGACAGACAGAAATTTGATTTTGTTCATCAGAAATTGGTGGCAAAGGCGCTAAATGCTCAGGCAATAAACTTCCATTGTGTTTTATTTCAGATTAACGAAGGATACATAGTTTTCAATTGTGTCCCTTACTCATTCGATGTTGATGTTGTTCAGTGGCGTAGCGAAGGGGGGGTCCAGGGGGTCCGGACCCCCCCCGAAATTTTAAGACGTGTTAAAAAATAAAGCATGGAGCAGGAGAAAAAAAGGAGAGTTATCATTTACTCTTGTCTACAAACATTAAATTGATTGATTTAATTGATTAAAGTGACCGTTGTTAAAAATATAATTGTCCTTTCGTTTAAATCATAAAGTATCAAACTATACTTTTGGGCTCGGCCTTTCGGATAGTGTAGTGTAATCACGGTATTGCTATAGAGCGCGGTCACGTGACGTCGCAAAGCAACCTAAATTGTAACACGGCGAACATTCGACCTCCAGCGCTCGTTGTGTAAACAACTACTGGAACAACATGAGTGACATCTTCAAGAAGATGGCACAGCGTGCCTTTGGAAGCGCCGGGAAGCCAGCTAAGAGGCCTAGCTCTCTACCTGCCACCTCGGCGCCTAAGAAGGTCGCTGCTCCAGCAAAGGGCCTTTTTAAAGGCCACAACGTCACCACTTCTACTGTGACATCTGACCAACCTACGGCTTCGGTTTCTACGCCCAGGATACCCTTGCTGTTCCTGGACAGTGTTCCGGACTGGCCTACCCACGCCAAGAAGTTGGAGGAGTTGGCGCGGGACGGCCTGACGACAACATTCCACGGTGCTCACTATCGCTTAATGACCACCGTGGAGGACTTCAGGGCAGTTCAGCGGTACCTATGTTCCAAGAAGCTGCTCTTCTACAGTCACAACCTTGGGCGTGAAAGATCGCTTAAGGTTGTGTTCAGCGGACTGCCCGACACCGATGATGTGGAGCTCTTCGATGTCTTAACTGACGAGGGCTTCGCCGTCGACGAGGTTGCACGACTTCGGACAGCCAGGGGACCTACCAGGAGCTGGCTGAGCACGCTGACCAGGGACAGTGAGCGAGAGAATCCTGACACTAAGCGGGCTTGCCAAATCTACAACGTGACAAGCCTGCTCCATGTCAGGGTCTCAGTCACTGTCTACAAGAAGCCGGTCGGCCCGCCGCAGTGCTACCGGTGCCAAGGTTTTGGCCACGGCTCCGGCAACTGCGGGAGGCCGAGAAAATGTGTCCGCTGGGGGGGAAATCATCTGAAGATGAACTGCCCCAAAGTCTCGACGGAGAAGGGTCACTGCTGCAATTGTGGCGGCGATCACAACGCCAACTATCGTGGGTGTCCAGCCTACAAGGAGGCCAGAACGGCAGGTGTCCAATTAGGCCGCAAGTCCCGGCCTACCAAACCAGCGGCGAGGCGATCAACGGCCCAGCCGCCCAAGCGACCAGCGCGAGATGAGTCACCAGCGGACTCCGTATCGGAGAATGAAGCTGAGGACCACATGCCGCAGAAGAAGAAGCGCCGGAGGAAACCCCAGAACCCAGCCAACCGACTTCCTCGCCCGCCGGCATCTGTGGCTGACCTTCCGGTCACACAGAGGCCCAGGGCGACTCCCAGGCAGAAACTAGAGTGGCCACATACACCAGCCACTCTGCCGCAACAAACGGAGGCGCCAGCAGCTGATGCAGCATCAGAACCAGCCGCCCCCGCCCAGCGCAGCCTACAAGCCGTCTTGAAATAGCTGCGCAGCTGACCGCCCTCACCCGGCTCTTCAATGAAGCTGTGGCCCTCAGTGGCACACCGACCAACTGATAGACTGCTGCAGGAGCAAATGGTACAGTTGACAGGCAAGTCATTGAGCTCAACTGCTCAGATACTGCCCACAGACCAGGAGGAGCGCCCAGAGGCCATCCTAGCGACCCGACTTGGACTTGGACAGTTTAAATTAGCGACCACTTCGTTCAAATTCGTCTTGGGGACGTAAAATGGCTGCTTAGAATTAAGTCACGACGTTTATTTTAGTGTCATTAAACTGTAGACGTGTATATAATTATCGAAAAAAATATAAAAGATCACTTTCGGTCGGAAAATACACTTTAAAAGCTCTACTGATAAGAAGTTCCGACTACTTTGGATTTCACTGACTGAGGTTGTTTGTCTTTGCCTACATTTTCCTTAGTATATTCCGATCTGAAGTGATTATTTTTGTTTTTTTCTCGATAATTATATATTTATTCGTCGGCGTTGAATTAATACCTAAAATCAATGTCCTAACAAAATTATAAATACCACTTTTACCTCAACCACTGAACCAATGAAATCCAAAATCGTCAAAACTTGAATCTGTAGAGAGCTTTTCTTCGGTATTTACCGACCGGAAGTGATTTTTTGTCGATAATTATATAGGTAGTCGAGTACAGTTTAATGATAACAAAATCGTCGTCCTAACTCAATCAAAAAACCACGTTTACCTCTATAACCGAAGTCCGAAGTAGTTGAAGTTATAATCATTAGAGTTTTTCAGATGTATTTTATTTCCGACCAAAAGTGATTTTTTGGATTTTTTCCGATAATTATATACTTGTCTACAGTGTAATGATACAAAAAATCGTCATTATAACTCATTCATAAATACCTCAATCAGTGAAATCCAAAGTAGCCGAACTTCTAATCAGTAGAGTTTTTTTCCGGTACATTTTCCGACCGTTAGTTTGATCTGTACCAGAGCAATGCTCGAAAATTGCCCTCCTTTTCTAAAGGGTTTCTGCCGTCAGTGGCCCAATGTCCCCGTAGGGGTATTTAATTTTTTCCACAGAATATAGTTGTGTCAATTATATGCTTGAGTGAAGCTCTGTTTTGTTCTTTTTCTTTCTTATCCAGTGAATCCAACGTCACTTTGGAGCCTTATACTCGGCCAGAATCGAACTTCGTAAAGTTTCTGTAGCTATACAAGAAAATTTGTGGTACTAGAGTTGCTGTGAGAGTTGAATTTGCCTATTACATCTTTCCACTTTCTATAAGGCGTAGTTACTAAAGCTCCATATTTTTGGTATTTACCTTTTACCAGTGAACTCATTGGCAAATAACACACAAAACGTCCCCCGGATCTTCCAGTTTCGGACCCCCCCCCCCCCCGAGCGAAATTTCTGGCTACGCTACTGATGTTGTTGTTTTCCTCACTAGAGCTAGCTAGCTAGAACAGTTGAGCTATGTTTAACCGAATTAATCTTTGTACAAGTGAGGTTCTTCTGCCTTAATCAACATGAGAACGTGGGCGGAAAAACAAACAAGTAGTATATAACTGACTTTTCGATCATATATGAGGATAATTCGTTAACTCTCCCAGCATTATCATTAATTTCCGAAGTTTTTACTTTTCCACGGCAACGAACATGTATTTTGATTAAAACCAGTAATGAAAAACGTTAAAATACTTTAAGATTTACTGCGATTTAATGTTTCATAATGACAATTCATTACAATCACTTTCCAAAAGACTATGGGTGATAATTCGCGTTTTTTATCTGTTTGAAAAAACACAGACGCTTTTCTTGTTGAAAGGTTTGCCAGCTTCATCAAACTGCAAGTAAATCGTGTTGAGTTCACAGCACCGCAAAGGGTTAACAAGTCATTGCCACGACAACCGGTTACCATGCAAATGATATTATACATTATAACTGGTATTCCTGATATCATGTTTCATTTTATATCTACCTGTACCACAAATCATGTAGTGATTGTGACCATGGCAGCTAGTTTCCTTGACAACTTATTGTCAGTGATTCTGATGAGATGTTGCTATAACGTCTCGTTGGTAAAAATTTCGATCTTGGCAATTAGTTTCCTTGATAATTCGTTGCCAATAATTGTGGTGGATCGTTGGCGTAATATCTGGTTTGCATAAGTACTATATTGTATGGTAGCAATTTGGACCGTCTAAGATGTAACATCCATCCAGTGAATGGATTTCTATGTAATTGTTGAAGTTTTTCTAGTGAAATTGTACTATATTTATCTTTAACTTCAATGAAACGTAAAGCACACAACTCCCATATCAAACAACTAATCTTTGAGCATCTCTACACAGCTGACATATGGGAGTGCCGATGGCCGAGCGGTCTAAGACGTTGGACTTTGTGTTTGAGTTAGAGATAGCGCCGGTTGGAATCCTGTCTTTGACCGTTGCGCTTTTTATCAGTACCATCGACCTTGTACTGTATCGACTCTCCCCCTTATTCTGTTTGATAAGATCATAGTACAGCCCAGTGGTCCATGACGACGGGCCGAATAAGGCATAGAAGGGGATCGGTTTCTTAAAAAAATATTAAACTTGATTATTATGCAC
Source organism: Homalodisca vitripennis (assembly GCF_021130785.1). Taxonomy (NCBI): domain Eukaryota; kingdom Metazoa; phylum Arthropoda; class Insecta; order Hemiptera; family Cicadellidae; genus Homalodisca; species Homalodisca vitripennis. The sequence continues at coordinate 51,726,622 of NC_060210.1, forward strand.
AGATAGCAGTAAGAATGCTAGGGTTAATTGAGTCTCAGCATATACAGTATAACACCTGAGGTACATCAATTTTCGTGTTCAATAACTCAGCTATAGCGAGTACTATGTACCTTTAGATCCCCAGTTTGTACCTGTTACATCTGTATTAATAAACGTTCCACTTTTTAAAATCTAGATTCTGATATTCTGAGAGCAAACCCGGTTTCTTTTGATTTTTACGATACACGCTGATCGCCGTACAACTAGTTCACCGTGTACTGTACAGGGTTGTAGTATATCTACAGCGAGCTACAAACCGGACTGTCTTGAGCTACATCTGGCTACTGTAAACAGCTGGTGACAGTTACGGTGACAGTGACTGTGACGGTGGTGATGGCGGCTCAGGAAGGTAATTAACCACTGCCCGGGATCTGGGCCGTCTTACGTCACATCCTCACTGGCACAAAGGTTAACGGCGGTTGCAAACCTTTAGAAAGGAGGCTCGGTCACAGTCGATCTTCCATGATACCCAACAATACAAAGAAACCCATTCCTGTCCATTAATCCCGCATACTTATCGCTTGAACTTTGTTTTGTAAATATAACAATAACAGTAATTTGTATTCTTCAATCGCTAGTCAATAATACTAACATACAATGCGATATCCATACCATATAGGTAAATTTGTATAAATGGCAAGAGCCTTATTTAATTTCAATAAACATTGAATCACAAAAACTAGTTTAGGGTTCGACTCCCGGCGGAGCAACTACTTTTTGTGATTCAATGTTTATTGAAATTAAATATAGGTAAATCTGATATACTTATCATAAAACTTGTATCATAGAGATTCCATTTTTTACAGCCGAGTTATAGCTATGTTGTTAAGCCTTCCATCACATCACGAGTTAATATATCATACATGAAGTAAGGCAATATTTTAATATCCGGAATATTGGATAATCTTGAATATGGATAAGTTTCTCATGTGAAGGTACAGAACCATAGAAATCGCACATCACAAAGTTAGGGAGCTGATGCAGAGCAGAATTTATTATTATTATAGTAATCTAAGACAGGTGAGTTCATTAAGTCATTTTTTAAATATGTGCTACATACACAAGACATTTTTATTACTTCCATAGTACAATTTTTATCAAAAGCAATAAAAATATATTTCGTATTAAAACCTCATGCTTACCATCAAGGATACAACACAAGTGAATTAATATAATGTTTAAATAGAAGTTTGAACCAATTATCATCCATGCGAATATTACAGGTAACCACTTAATATATTAATAGTTGTTCATGCAATACAACGTTTGAACTGTCAACAATTGGTTGCATACAACAAAATATATTTAGTAAAAATGGTTTTTAATCAAACCGTTTAAGGGAATTTTTTTTCATATTGTAGTATATATTTCCCGACTTAGTAAGTACATAACTAGAATTCGTACTTTTGATAAGGTTAGTAAATTATGTTAACACGAATAATCAAAACAGTGACCTGTGAGGAAAGGCAGAGTTAAGTTCAAAATGAGACGGCCTCTCTTGTTTTTTTTTTTTTTTTTTTTTTTTTTTTTGTATTAAAAAAAGAATATATAAACATTAAAATTATACAGTATGGAAAATGGCCCCCATAGTTATGAGACAATGATCCATGCACAAGTGGAATTGAAGTAGCCTTCATTATTTAATTTCCTGTCTTTTTTACAAAATCATTTATCAAACAATTCACCACGTTACAGTCTAAAGAACCAATCTTCACCACATCCTGTGGTTTGCGATAAAAGTTAATTATATATATTTTACTGACTTCTATGAAATAAATCTTTCTCAACTTATAAATTGCTTATAATTTCAGAAGTTTAAAACTTCTCCGTGGCTCGTTAAGACGCGCAGAAGTTGGAAATCTCAACTTGCATGTCGTAATGCATTATTATTATACGATTTGTTCTCTTTAACCTTGTGCGCAGTTCACATTACTACTATTAAAATTATCTATTCAGTGTTTAATATACATATTTACATAATTTAGTTACGAGTTAACTTTTTATGTTTATTGTATGAAATGTATTTTAAAGGTTTTTGATATCTCTATGTTATAATTTGGCTCAAGTAATGATGTGGGGTATATAATTTACTCGCAAACGATCAAAAACATCTCTTGAGTAAATTAATTACCTCATTAAACAGAACTAAGGAACGACATTATCAGTTGTAAAAGTACAGTACTAATATTCAACCTGTATTATACAAGTGATGTAAACTAATAAAACGTTCTCTCGTGGCTGGAATCGACGCATTTTTTATATTGGCGGATATTGATTTACGTAGGAAGGCCCCCCTATTTGTGTATCCTTTTGAAATAAGTTGACAACTTATTTTATTTTATTGTTGATACAGTAACTAAACAATGTCTGGCCCACTAGTGTTAACTCAGCAAATGGATGTCGCACGAAACTGGAATGTAAAGGAAGAAAGGATGATTTTCTTTATAGCTTCTCTCACCTGAACACGTTTACATGGAGTGATATTTATAAATTTAAAATTGCTATAAGCATGTTTTAAAATTCATTTTAAAATATTTCAAAATTTTGTAACTAGTTAATGTTATATGATCAAACAAATAATAATGGTTTACAATCATCCAATTGTTGTATCGTAACTAAATCTAATCATCTCTCTGCTAGTACTATTCAGACTGTCTACGATGAATATGTCGAAGAGGAAGCATACATTAGAAGTAGATGAGACATTATGCAGCGTATGAGTTGAAGGACGACCTAATGACAGTAACTAGAGAGTGAGAGAGGAACCATCAGATCCTCATTATAGCCAGAGACCACGCCCTGACTGCATATACGCACGCACACACACACTCTATCACCCGTGGTCATGACCTTTACCTCCTTGTCCGCATTTATAACAGCTACAAGGTCATCACTTTACACCGATGTCGCTGTAGGAAGTGTACTGGCCGTGGTTACCGAACTTAGTTCTACAAGTAAGGAACTCATATTAAAATCCTGCAGCTATATCAGTAGTGTGACGTTCGCGTATTATTTAAGGTAACAATCAGTCCAGCGTTGAATTATTTAAGGGACATCCTAAAGACCCGGAAGCCTGGCAAGGAGTTGATTGCTAACAGTCATCGACCCAAAATACTATTTTTTGTACTAAAACCGATATCACACAAAATAGTTCATTATTGATTGCTACATACTATAGTTATAATTTTAATCCGTCCAATACCAAAACATAAAATTGTGTTTGATGTTTGATAGGATTCGTCAGTGGAAGTCCTTCTCGACGAAATAATTCCCAAAACTGTGATTGAGTGACAATTACAAATATTTTAGATTGTATCTATTGTTCCCTATAATTTTCTCTTAAGGAACAAATAAAAAAAGTATTGCCAAGGTTTATTAACAAACAGTATCCTTTCTTGCTTTGAGAATGTTTTGCAACAAATGTCGTTCTATTAAATCTCTTAATTCTTATTAAACAATAGGCGCTCTAACCATACCTAGTGTTAACTTTGTGCACACTCTTAGGTAGCTATCTCAAACAAGGAATGTAATGAAAAGTTTATATTGTTGTTCGATTCACCTTCCGCTTATGAGCTCTTCAAATAAATTTGTCTTAGGATTTCTCTGGAATATAAGGTCTATGCCTAAATAAAAAGATCAAAATAGATTGAAACATCAAGTACCTTCTGCAATGACGAAAGTAGTAGTCATCTCACTCTGGATATATTTTTGACCCTTGTGAACAGTGAAAACAACAGAGTTAAAGAATAATAATGATGAATAAAACTAGATTCCATTATCTACAGCCAGTCGGCGAAAACACGTTCTAAACATACTTGTAAGTGGCACTGACTAAACACCGTCTGCCTTTACCCCCGCACAGTGTAAGTTTAATATTGTGTTTACCCCCTTTACGCTACAGGAAATTGATATGCCGATCCCACCAATGATTTGGTTATTCCAGCCAAGGCATAACGAACTTCGTAGGGCATTTAAGTCTAATTGTGAAGATATGTTCAAAGAAGTTCAACAGTAGAGGTAAATATTTAAAATTTTGCTGTTACTTTCGGGGTACTCTAAATGAAAATATCTTAATCTCCATGCGTTGTCAAATGTGCGAAAAAAAGTAAGCAATAGTATGCCTCAGTATGAAACGCAAGAATTAGAAGTTTTTATTTAGACCTCAAGACTATTAACTTTTAAACCCATAGAAAAAAGTTTAGTTATGTTGTAATTTTTAGTAATTGATAATGTAAGCGATCTCCAAAGTATTTTCTCTACTCCTTCCCCTGGTACAATGTATAATAAAAAAATGTAATTTAAAAACATCATTGCTAAGCATAGTCCCTCTAGTGCTAGGATCTAATACTACAGTATAATGGAACGACCTTACACACATGATCTGTTTTTATTACAATTGTGTAATGTAGCTACTAAGGCTTATTGTGAAAAAGAAGATAGATAAAATATGTTCTTTAAAAATTCGAATAACTTCTTCTGTTACAAACAATAAAAATATGAAAATAACAGTCTTTATTGTATGTAACATGCATTTTTCTCATTCACTGACTGTTAGAAGAAACCAGAAAAGGTCGAAGGTAAAAGCAACCACAAACCTGTAGGTTTAATTATTAATTAACTTTGTTTGAATTTTCCTTTGATATTCCAATCTCGACGTCAGAAATTGATATTACAATTTAATTTTCTCATCGACGCAATATTTGTCCTGGGTGTGCACGGGAGTAAATATTGCTCCTGCAATTTTATTTTCATCCGAATTAAATTTATTATTGATGTACAATATCGACTCATGTTTCAAAGAGTATTCTAAGCACAATTGTTTTAGGATTTTTTGCGTTGGGCTAAAATTCGCTAACATCACTTTTGCTATTATTTCCTTCCTATTAATGGTGTATTAATAAAAGGAGAGACCAACCGTATTTTAAGCCACATTCTGCCCGTTCTCATTGGCCCTCACCTATGTGAGGATCTTATCAAATAGAATGAGGGGTGAGTCGATAAATAACAAGATCGATGGTACTGACGAAAAATTGTTTGAACAAGGATCCTAACTCAGATCCAAACTCAGATTTTCTAGACCGCTGTTTTTTTTTTTTTTTTTTTTTTATAAATACCTGTTTAGTTTATTGCCTCCTTGGATAGTTATGTAGTATATCTAAGATTATACAGCAGATAAATAAATTCAATCAGTGATAATATTAGGATTAATTTAGGAATTAACAAAATCAAAGTAATTGATATGTGTGTAATTAATCCTAATATTATCACGTTATATAATATCGTGTAATCAACTAGTCTAGTACCTTTGAATTAAGTTATTTGAGAAAGTTGCAGAAGTTCAGTAGCTGACAACGAGTGTGTATTACACACAACTTGTGTTTGTACCTGTTGACCTGTAACTCGAACTTCTACATCTTTTGTTACAAGTTTGCCTTTGAAAAACGCTAGTTTTGTAGGGATAACAATAATGAAAAGAAAGTCTTTATAAATGACCTTCTATTGTATATTTTCTTGTTTCTTTTTCATAAATATTTCTCAATAATTTAAAATTGTTATAGCCTGCAGTTACTTGATCACAATATTATATGCTAGAAACCGCAAAACTAATTTTTACAGGCTTCTTGTATTATTGCTGTTATTGATTTTTAGAAGGATCCATTCACCATTTGCTGATATTAACATACAATAGCCGACAGACAGTTGGTACCCACGCAGAGGCGGGGACGCGGCTGGCCTTACAGAGGCAAGTGCTTTGAAACTTGATCTGTAGATATCTACTGCATTTACATTTCTATGTCTTGTGTCCTCTAACCATAAAGCCTAGAGTACCAAACAACCAATGAATATTTGTCAGATATTAAAAGTATAATGAATTTAATAACTTAACAATCAAAATTAATAAAAAAATATATAAGAAAGTAATATTTCGCCAATATTAGTAATTTAAGGATAGGGTTTAAAATAAAGCAATGTTTTCACAACGAAAAATCGATTCTACTACCTTTTATTTTATTGTTTAACTTAAAACCTGTATTAGTGTTGATTGATATTAAAAGCTATATATTGCTGTGTCAAATTTCTAGAATCTTGCTTGCCATTCTACAAAATGGACTAGACAATCCGTAATGTACTTGGCAGAAAATGCCTGAACTTCTGGTTTAGACACGAGCTATGTGAAATAAACCGATTAATTGTACCTGAGAGTTTTGAGAGGAACAATGAATAAAATATCAGTATACAATAATACGAGTATTCATCTACCCTGGACAATACATCAAATCATAGAATTTATCAAATCTATTTATATATAATCTAACCTAATCTTCTGCATCTAAAATAAGGAATGTATAAACTATTTTGATCTAGTTTATCTAACTTAATTCAGCCAACATGATCTAATCGGCTCCTAATAAAACCAAACTTAACTGACAACCTAGTTCGTCTAAGACAACCGAACTTACGTTACCTGTCCTTGACATATGAATATTTTCAATTATATGAAATTACAATTTTGTTTTTTAATTTATTTCGATGACCTATCTTCCCACTTGTAAGAGTACTCCAAAGAGTATATACCATTTTTGCGAAACGAATAGGAAATATTGATTCAATTTAAACTTTACAAATTAATTAAAAAAAAAATCATTTTAACTTTACAAAGGTAATTCAGTAACAACTTTTAGAAAGTAATGATTGGTTATTAAAATTATTAATAGTTTGCAGTTTTCCTAATACATCTATATTTTTTATTGTACTTATGAAGTAATCCAATTCGTAAAGAGAAGGAATTCAGTTGTAAGGGAGTAAATATCTATAATATATACACTGACACTTATCATTGCATTAATTATTATACTCGTATCTGCATGGTATCCCAAAAACACTTAAGCATTACTTCTTTCCTCCTTGGCATAATATTTATTTATTTAGAATTAAACATTTGTTGTTGCATTTATTTAAGACTGTTGACTAAGCAACTTTATATTCTTGTTTTTTTTTACTGTAAATGTGGCAATAGAATATATAATTTGAAATGTTATCACATTGGATCAGGTGTTTGAACTTTATAATAATAAATGACTAGCATTTTTCTTTTTTCCATTATGGTTACTTATAACATCAATGTAAAAATTTTGCTAACGCTCAACCACAAACCATAGAGGATGCATATATGAATAAAGCATCGTGCCAAATTAAAACTGATGAACTGACATTTATTTCAGTTTATTTCCAACAAAATTTCCATTCCCACAAGTGATTCTAAATATTCTATTTCGTTTGGTTTTATGGGTGCAGCATATTTATGTTATCGGACAAAGGTACTTCTATAATTTGTATTTTAATTACACGATATTTCTACGAATACGTTAAATTTAATAAAACAGAACAGGAAAAACATGTAGCCTAAATATAAACGATTATAATTTTTTAAATGTTGCTTTCTTGTAGTTCTCACTCGTGTTCGACATGTAGGAAATCTATGGTGAGTTGTAGACACATTACGTAAACCGGACGATTCCAGTTTCAATATCGAGTTTTGATGGCCGTAGATCTAATTATCGCAAATGTAGAGCATTATTGACGGCCGGGTCATGGCTGTGAACCGTTTCTTGTGTGACATTTCCTCCAGGCAGTGAGAGAGGCCCCTCACCGCGTCTGTATCTGCCGGGCTACGTCTGCGTCTGCGTGTCAAGGTCGCTTTCTCTTGGAGAAGCGACGTGGCCCTCATCACAATTACATACATCAAGATGGCGGTCGCTTTTATTCCCAGAATCAACCTTACTGTTCTCCGAACCGTAAGGACGGCCAGTCATTCTCCCAGTCTTCTCGCAAGAAAGTACTACAGTTTCATCACATACCTTTTGCTTTTGATGGATAACAAAAAGTGATTTTGAAAATACAGTAGCATTCACATTATTACAAAATATAGTCTTATATCTTGTAGCATGCTAGAAAACAACCATCTGAATATAATATTTCACTGAGAATACCCCAAAGAAATTATGCAAAGATCTTGCGTATTGCAGTTCTAAGAAACTGTGAGTAATAGTACACTAGTCATAAAAATATTTAAAATTTAAGATGTAAGGACAATTCATGCAAACCATTTTGTTTTTTATGTTTATACTTAACTTCGTAATATAAGAAACCTCGTCTATTTTATAAATAGTATTAAATGTTTATCACAAAACTTTTCCAAATATCCACTATATTTTCTCACTATGGCACATACTTCTCAATTGATAAATATATTTTAAAACTGCACAAATTAAAAAATCATTGAACACGTCTTGAAAATCCCCATTAAAAAAATTCTTTTACTATTATTCAGAAAGAAAAAGTTTAATTGGTTGAGCGTTAGTGAAGCCTATCACTCGAAGACCTGCAAAATGTTCGTTTCTTGCTGTTTGAACGCACGATATTTCTGAAACGAATTGACATATAGCCTACACTTAACATACTATACATTGCATTTTATTTCTATATAGGAACAACGAATTCGATGATGGTGCATGTCCATCTACAGGATTTGGCTGAACGGAAGTCAACATTGTTATATTAGCTCTGTGGGTAACCACGATAGCAACGATAAAATACAGAATAAATACATTTGTAAACTAATTGAGTACAGCATTTTAACATTTGCCATTACACATATAGCTATATAACTGAAGTGTTGTATTCCGCCCCAGCATAATTTGTTACGCGACACATGTTGTGGCGTTTTAATTTCTTGTTTATTATAAAGATATTTGTAATGAAGTCATTAAATTATTGTTTGAACGGAAACAATATTGATTAAAGTAAAATATACGCTTTTCTTGTATGATGTAAGATTTAACAATCTTGAATATCTTATCGTATTTTTATTCCCAAGGCTTACGTGGTCTGTGTTTAATTTTGATGTTAAGGGTTTACAGTTCAAACCGGGTTGAACAATTCTAACAGAATTCAATTTTTGAACAATTCTGACCTCACATTGGAGAGCCAAGTTTAGCCAACCGGAACCGAAACTGCCAGTAACATGAATTCGTTAGTGTAGTTGAATTGAATGGGTCAGAGCTCTATTGGGATTGGCTGAAGCTTAACCAGCCCAAAGGTCAATAAATTATTATAAATAAATCTAAACGAGCGCGTGAACACATAGATACACGAAACGTTAAGATACGGAAAGATACCAGAACCAGTTTTAAAACCAAACATGCAATTAAAGTTTACACAATAAAGTACTTGCCAAAAGTTGAAAATATCTTCAACAAAGAAGATTGTTATGAAAAACTTTACAGCCTTAAAAAACGGCTAATTACGTTGGCTGGTTAAAATTCCAATTTTAAGATAGTTCGAACCCTTTCAACTCACCTTATATTCCTATAGACAAATGTTATTATTGTCAGTTTCGGTTTAACATCCTTTGACTTATAATAGCTCTCTAGAGCAAGGCTAAAATATTTCAAATATGCAATTGTTTCGTTAAAAGTTTCGAAGCGGTTCGAACCGGAAAACTACGACTGTCCGTTAAAATATTATTACTTTCTTCTTTGCAACAGCAACAGTCCTATCTGGAATTATGGAATGTGGCGAAAACGCCCGAAAAGACTGTTATGCATTAGTATTATTGTGTTTATCCATTCAGTAAACAATTTACGCAAATGGTGTTCATGAAATTCAAATTTTTAAAGGGGAAAATATTGATTAAACTGTATATCTTCACAATATGACGTAGGCAAGCAGATTTCTCTTAAAAAAAGATTTTCCTTCATTATATTATAACATTTTTCTATAATTGTTATAATTTAAAGAAGTGTTCATGAAAGATTCTCGAGGCGAAAGTTTTTAGCATTGCTTGAAATTTAACTGTAGTAACCTCTATTATAAATTCGAGCGTAAAATATTACACCATATCAATTACCATACATAAACGTTACAGAAACAATGTATTTGATTATATTGTTTTTTTACGTATTTTTGTGTAAAATATGGCTTTTAACCGTCCAATTACAATCTTTAGACCCTCAAATTAAATTTTAACTATATGCAACATTTATGCTGTTAGGCATATTTATCTTTTAAGTTCCTCTGGCAACCAAACTCTGGTGGAGCTGTACACAATGTTACTCCGACAAAGTTCCCAAAGTTAATAAGTGAATTTCTACAACGAATATAAAGAAGGAAAGACTGCTTTAGTGCTTAATGTCAAGATTTAAGCCTTACACAAAATCAACAAAATCCTCATAAGAAATATCGATAAGGAAAACTAATGTGATAATGAATTATTTGTGGTCATAAATGTATTTTGTGAATTTCCGTTTCTTGAGGAAGGGTGTTGAGTACCTCTTTAGGTCAACAAGATGTTGACGCAGCAATAATTGAGACTTTCCTAAATGAGTACTGTATCACTGATTTCTAGGTTGCTTGGGGATATTTTGTAAGGCTAAGGCCGGTGTCTATCTAGCAAATTTTTTGCAGTGCGTAATTGGTGTTGAGGAAATTTATACCAAATGCAGAAATAAATCGCAAATGTTACAAAACAACAATATGTTATTTTTTGTATGAACTTAAATTATCTTTACAATGATAACACGCACAACCATTTATAGAAACTTGAATATAGACTTACAGTTTTTACCCGAAAATTGCAATGATAAAAAATGCTTTATGATATTTTTTTTCTGCGCTTCCATTACAATGCTTAACCTAGTGCACTACGTTTGGCTCTTTCTAGTGGTGAAAGGTAAAATATAATCAACAGCTCTTGCACAATCTGGTGGCTGCCGGCTATTACTATAAGTATCCACCCCTTTCTACTTGTAGGGCCGTTTAGTGATGTTGAAAGTAATTGGTTCACTGTCTCTAGATCCTTTCACTGAGAGACAGAAGCGAGTACTGGGCGAGCACTTCAGTCCACTTCGCTTGCACAATCTGGTATCTGTCAGCTATTACTATAAGTATCCACCCCTTTCCACTTGTAGGGCCGTTTAGTGATGTTGAAAGTAATTGGTTCACTGCCTCTAGATCCTTTCACTGAGAGACAGTAGCGAGTACTGGGCGAGCACTTCAGTCCACTTCGCTTGCAAAATCTGGTGGCTGTCGTCTATTACTATAAGTATCGACTATAACGTAGCCTTTCCTCTCTTAGGACCATTTGGGGATGTTAAAAGTAATTGGGTATCTGTCTCTAAATCATATCACTAAGAGACAGTAGCGAGTATTGGGCGAGCGCTTCAGTCTGTTTTACTTGCATCCACGTGTTTGTTCATTAATTAAAATTTTTACTTAATTACCTGTTTATTTACATATTTAGCTATTATATTTATGCAAGCTATTATATTCATGCAAATGCTATGTGATTATAAATACATACTGATACCTTCCTGTTAAACTGTTTTTAAAGTATCCGGTTTTGAGGAGCCTCAATTAATAATGCTATTTTACTAATTTCAGTACTTTTCGGAGTTAGATCATTATCAAATGTAAAGTAAACGTGTTTTTTGTGTACCTATGTACGGTATATATAGAGGATGATCCAGAACTCTCTACTAGTTTTTCCGTATTATTCCCGAACCAAAAGCTACTCAAAATACACAACAGTTATTTATTATAGATCTAAGAATAGCACGTTTAAGAAAATTGATTGATAAATAAGGGAGATAAAACATTTCAAGCGACGGAAAACTAAACATTATCATTAATGGGTTACCAAACTATCATTATGGGTCAAGCACAACAATCAGCCCTGTTTTAATTTTAATCTGATGTAATCTGCTGATGGTTGGGATTTTGATTAATATCCTTAACAATATTTAAAGATTCAGATATCTGTTGATTAAAATATAATAAAATAAAAAACGTGTATTAATCTACAAAATAAAATTATTTATTTACCATGAGATCGTAATGACAGTTGTTTATAGTTTGTTGTTTTAGTATATCAGCTTGGAAATAATTTATTTTATGTCTCTTTCTTTATCAGACGCGAGACAGGTAACTTTAATCGAGTATCGGATATTTTGTAATCTTTAGTTGAAAGATACCGACTAAAAAGTGTTTTGTCATTTGTTTGTTTGATAAGATATAAGTTGCATTTGAAAATAAAGTTTAGTAATAAGACTAATATTTTTCACCAATTAGGTCCCTTTGGATCTTAAAAGCTATCTATATACCATTCATCCCTGTCTATAGCCATCCTTTAAAATAAACAAAATGGCGGTCTTCTTCGCAATGATTCGAGTACGTTAAATGTTTTGGGTTAATAATATAATTTATTTGTATTTGGGCCCAGGAATGAACGAACAAAACAATGGTTGGTAGAGATTTTGATAAGTAGGGCAAATGAAAGCTGGAAAACAGTTTTTTAAATGACAATATTTCCTACTTAAGTAACATACACATTTTCAGACGTTTGCCCCCCTTAAGCTAGAGTCTCACCAAACCTTTGCTTACAAGAGCCTTCAAATTGTCAATCCTCAGTTATGATATTTTAGAAAGGTCAGTGAAGAAATAGGAATCTTTGGTACCAAACCGAACGTTTTTTAACTGGAGTCTTTATGTTTAAAGGCTGTCCTTTAATAATCGTGAAAAAAATGTTAATTTAAAATGCTCAGCATTGTAATCAATTTTAACAACGTAAAGATGGGGAAATAAACTCTTAATAGTAACATTCTATGTTTTTTTTTTTTTTTTTTAATTTTTTTACTTTTACTTTTTGCCAAATATACCAAATCGAACTAAACCAAGTGTTTCAATTGAAAGAATAAATGGACCTATTAAAATTTTAAAACATGTGTACTATTTATGGAGATACAAATTATTAAAGTTTGTAGAGTTCATATTATGAAAATAACCTGGTAATTAACTATGAATTGATTTTTTAACTTGTTCTGTAGTACATAACGATGGAATAATATTAGGTCCATCAGTTATATATAATTGGATGATTATTTCTCATTGTTGTGTCTGGAATTCTTGACTGGACTTTATCAACAGCTAAATTCTGTCAAAACGTTTACAACACGTTTCCGTTAGCAGGTATACTACGCGCTGTAAAGAAAGTTGGTCCCAAGGTTGGGAACACACATAACTCGCACCGTGCCCCGACACGTGAGTCGGGCCGATTGTCCGGTGCGGGAGCTCGGCTCGGTTGTACCGATGAATGCCACACAAGTCCGTAACAGACCGAGGCGCAACAATCTCACTGTTTATGTAACTAGTAGCATGTTTCATTTGAATTCAAAGTGACAGATACTTAAAAAATATTTTGGAAGATTAAGGAATGTGCTTGAGAACAATTGATTAATTTCATTGTTTTGTTATGTTTTATTAATAGCTGTGGGTGAAATGAATACATTGCAATGCTACAGTAAAGCCTTTGTAACAATCAGCTAGTGTGTAAAGTTTTGTAAATAATATCATTAATCTTGGTTATTAAGTTTTAATGTAATAATTGTATAAATTCTTGTTCATTTGTGCATCAATTGCAGTGAAATTCGGTCAAATACACTATAAACAAGTTGGTATTTTGGTTGTCTTTTGAATTAAAACCCAAGATCTATAGTGTGATGCACAGAGAATTGAGCCATTGTTGCAAGCCCGTTTATAATAATTTGTAAAAAATGATATACTGGAAGAACATACAACAACACAAATTTTTAACAAAATTAATTTCTTTTATATAGCTAACCGGACCAAATAATTTATTGCCCAGAAATTAGTCAAAAAATAGTAGAAACATAAATAAAATTTACTAAAAAAAATTAGAGTATTGGTTTGATTGGTCAAAAATGATATTGAGTATATGTTTTTAAGAAAATAAATTAGTGAGTAATGATGTAGACCTTGTCTGCTAAAGTTTTATAATATAATATTTAAAGTTAGAACAATTATAAAATAATTATTTAAAATATAATATTTAAATGCTACATGTGTAAAGCCTAATTAATTTGAATTGTAAATCAAGCATAAATCCTTTTTGTTTAATACAGCACAATAGTTTATACTAAATTTAAAACCTTTGAAACGTAATAGTACAATTATTTACTAACATAAGTTACAATAACTAATTTTTATCATTATCATTCTTGCTCGATCCGCTATTTTTATTTTTTTAACGCCTTTTTGTATATAATAACCCAACACAGGAACAGCCTACTTAAGGTACCTTAAAATTTTCCCCTTTATTTTGTAAAATCTAATTGTGCCTAATTTATTAGGTTTAAGAAAAGAAAAGAAAATCAAAAATGGATGTAACCTACTATTTTTATATTTTATTACACTAAGTACCTAAATTAGAGATTTTAGTTAAGTAGAAAACATTATTTTTTATTTGTTAATTTACTGTCTATTGAAAATACGTTATGTCATAGTCTTCATTTATTACTAATCAACTTGGCAATAATAATTTATTTGTAATAATTCAGTTTTGTATTATTATGTGGAAATAAATGAATTTATTATTATTATTATTTTATTTTAACATGGGTTTTTCTTGTTTGAAAATCTTCTTGTAAAAAAAATATTTTTATTTATTATTACTCTATTGAAGTGAAAAGAATAATAAAGTAAAATAATAACAAGTAAAAATGTCATAGAAGACATTCTAAATATGACACGTTACAAATACCGGAATAAAATTTTATCAAGTAACTTCAAAACATCAAAGAAAAAATAGATTTTTGCATCAAGATAATATACATGCTTGTTTATTTTTTAATTAAATGAGAAATGTTTATAGAACTTTTTAATAAGTTCGAATTTAAGTTGTTTAAAATCACTTAATGAACAGACATGGTTTTCAAATTTGTTGGTAATAAGAAAATATGCATAAAAAATAATAAAATATGACTTAGTTATAACTCTAGATGTAAGAAAATGTGTAATAGCCTACTTTTATCAATTAAATATGATTTGTACGCGAACACAGGATGTAAGATTTGACGTAGGCTATACTAAATAATTCAATAAAAATAGAACGTGTAGACTTCATAAAATATTTTTAAAAAGAAGAACGCAACAGTAAACAACATATGATGCCGCCCTCGTAGACCGCACCGTGCCCGTCAAAGATTCAAACTCCACATATCGGTGGACGGTGCGGGCACGGTGCGGCCACTGTACGGTCTGGTGTCGGATGCGGACAAAGTATGACTTGCAGGTTAGAAAACCTGCGCTGCAATTCCTTTCACCGTATGACGGCCAGCATACGTCGCGACTGACGTGTCGGGGCGCGGTTGCGGTTTATGTGTGTCCCCACCTAGACGTGTTAAGTGGACGCGATAGAGTAACAGCTCTCAGCGAGCAGCAAAACGAGCAGATTTCGATAACCGTGCTCGTACCAATTAACTTGTGGAATGGTTCAACTAGCACGTCCCGTTCCTGTCTGTCTGTTCTGTCTGTCCCTATCGCTGTTTGCTAACATCCATCAACACCTGCCTACCCTTCTCCAAACACTAAAATCTAATACAACCAGCGTAAACTTTGAGTGTTTCAATATTATTCTTTACTTACTACTTTATTGTATAGCTTGCATTATTTATATTGGTTTAATAAAAAATGATAAACCTACCAATACAGCATTTAATTTTTTTTATCTTTTAGATGATTGTAAACAATTTGAAGAGTCAAAAAATGAATGTCAATTAATGAATAATACTGAGATAGTCCTTTACACATATACACATTATATACAAAATATTCACTCCGTATATACCACTTGGCATTAGTACCATGAAGCTCCACTGGATCTACCGCTTTCGACTGCATGGACGTGCTAGAACCCGACAGGTCCTTAATGTCCTGTCTGTCCGTTGACATTTGGTGTGCTGTTTCTTGAAGGAAGAGCACTGTTTATTTTGGAGTTAAAGGAACGAAGGACTGTCCGTCTGCCGTCTTACGATAGGTCTTAATAGAAAAGTTCCAGAAACTTAAAACTTAGTATATAAGTTCTGGCCCAGAGAAAACCCGTATAGATTTTAGAGTAAAAATGTGTACGCCAGTGTAGATCAGTCTGTCTATCTGTCCGTCTGTCTGTTCGACAACTCTCGATAGAATGATGCTAGAAACTTCAAACCTAGTAAATTTATTCATATACCTTTAACCAATGGCGCAGTGTATCGGGTACAACGGTTATAGCAAAATAACCAGATCAAGCAACGAGTGTGTGTTAGAGAGGGCTTCTTAGCTCTAACTTCACCTGGTAAAATAAGGCATCTTTAATTTACTTTACCTTCAAGGAAGAACCCTACTGATTTTGGAATATAAAGTTTAAAAGGCAGTCAGGCCATCTAGCTGTATGTATTTTGTCCATTTGTGCGATTGATTCTTTATAAGACAGTTCTAAGGATTTGAAAGTTGGCAATATTTTCTTTTGGTCCAAGGGAAACTGCATTTATTTTCGGTCAAAATATCTAAGAACTATACTTCCGCTTCCCTGTAAATTTTTGTGATGTAAATATTTCGCTACGTTCTGTAGGCTCCTTCGATGGTCTATTATCCCGGTTTATTATTATTATCATTATTTGCAATGTTAAGTCAGTATGAACAACATAATTTTGTTTACGCTAGGTATTACACACTTTTCTTCTAAACTGGTGTATTTTGAAGTTCAATACTATCACTCACCGAATGGCTTACTGCACTGGTCTGTATGAAAGTTGCACATTTTTTTAAAGTGAGAAAATTCGAAATAAACATATTACTAGTGCTTAATAAAATCCTAAATGCGCCAATATCAGAATGTATGTGGAAATTTCTTAAGACTTTTTTTATTAAACGCTTACGTAGTTCATTAAGATGTTCTTAATTTACTGGGAAAACTTAGATCTTTGACATCCTGAAGGCATCATGATGTGTTCTAAGGAGCTCAAAGGTCAGAATGGTAATAGTTCCAGATAGACGTTAAGGCGTAGGTACCTAATTACCGTAATCAGACAATAATAGACTTATTGTTCGTGGTAAGTAGCTTATGACGGTGCGGCGTAGTAGCGCACTATAGCGGCGGGGAGACGTCGGCTCCGTATCTTCGGTAATAACTTTCAGTGCTTCACATCACATCTTAGCAGATGACACACTAATTTACATGCTTTTTTAAGCATTAGTCGTAGTTATAGTTCACTCATGTATTATGTTTAAAATTAGTAATAAATCACTAAATTAAAAAAGAACCCTCCACGATACATCACGATATAATTACTAAAATTTAAATAATGCTAAAATTGAATTTACCGTTCGTATGAGAAGTAAACTGGAGATTATAATTATACAATCTAACTCTCCGTAGCTCAGATGCGCCAACGTGTGAATCCCAAAAGAGTGTGTGTATCCCCTAATTAGCCACAAGAGTAGTTCTTTTTTGGACTCTGAATTAGAGTCAGTTTTTTAGTATTCAGTCCAATTAACTTTTCAGCTGTTTTACTACGTTGGTACATTTATGTCCACAAGTAAATTGCTGCAATGGTCTTATTATATTTTTCTAAATAAGTTTCTACTTCTTGTGAACTATTCAAATGTTTAGGTTCAAAATGTTTAAGTATATAATACATTAATATCTTATAAACCTATTGTATCAGTTAAACTTTTCTGTATGCTCTTAAATTATATTTGAATTCCTCACAACTCAGATTTCAAGATTATTCAGTAATTAAGTTAATCTGAAGATAAACATGACATGTTAATAAATAACACGCTGTGAGGATGGAATAAAAATTCGTAATTGCTTTTACATTGGTTTTGAAGCAATTGGTTTGTTTCAAGTTAAAAAAATTAAAGTGCTATCAAAGTATAGTACTTGCTTCATATTTCTCGGGCTCCGTAGTATTTGCTTCAGATTCAAGTGAATAAAACTTAGCAGCAACTACATTGCTGTGGTAATTGCTTCGCGTTTCTGGATTCTGACATAAACAAGACTTCGTTTCTTATCAGTTGCTACCAAGAGGATGTTCATAAATGTTTGTTGCAATAAGATGTCTCGTGAGCACTGGTGGACAATTTTCAAAGTTTAATGAAGATTGTTTCAATTTTTTGGCTGCCAATTTTCTTCTTGAAAGTGACACGAGAGGCTTTGACACAAAAATGGCATTTTTACGCCCTGTTACGAATCCAGGATTTACATTTGAATAATTTTTAAAGCTATTAAACTTATAATTTTTTACTTTTTAGTCCGAATGACTAGATGTTCTGTAAATGGACTAAGAAATATCGTTCTGTTCACGAAACTCTTTTCCTGATTACCACCAGAAAATGCACCTTGATTAGTGGACAAATCGGATTATGGACGTTTATCGTACGGCTGGAGTAGAGAGTCGCTGTTCCCAAGAAGTAGAGTAATATTGCTATGGCGTAAAAGATAGTAAGAAAGTAACAACTACAATCCATGTTCCGGGTGGCCTATAGTAGTAACTACCAATTGATAGCAGTTTTTTGTCCACTTCGTTTGATTAACTTCACGCCCACAGTTCTGATCAATATCGCTCATTTTTCGGTACGATTAAAACCTGAACGATAACTAAAATAGTCTTCAACTCCTATAAAGTTCGTGAACACAAAATGTCTACGAGGGCACCTAACCTCTGGACTTTTACACCTTTTGGACATATTAAACTGGAACCGTTTAAAAAGTGTTACATAAAAATGTGCGAAAAGATCAATTTTAAAGCCAAACTTTAAAACAATTTTCATGAAAAATCGTTTGAGATCTTTTAGCCTTTAAACAGAAACAGTTTCAACATATGAAACCGAGCATTTATGTTAAAAGTGCTTTCAACACTCATTATTGTTAACCAAAAGCTCATCTTTGATTAGGAGTAAAAACATTCACTTTTGACTTTACAATTCACTCCTCATATCTCTCTGAGGATGTTACACCGAGAGCCATTTGCCAGCACAATTCATTGTTGTTCTGAAACCGCACTTAACTTTAATCCGAGTAGGAAAACGTTGTTCATCGTCAAGAAAAAATATAAAAAATGTAAAATTTATTGAAATGTAAACTTATTTAGATAAAAAAACTTTTAAAAGTTAAATTTCACACCTTAACCATTTTTATCGCCAAAAAAATTAGAAAACTGTAGCAAAATATTACACTCTAATAATGCAATATTGAGATAGGCTACATAGGGTATGTTTGTAAAATATATTTCGTGCCATTTCCCTACATTCAGTAATTTCTTGTTTACTTAAGTAATATATACCAGTAGTATAATTCAATAAAACGTGTTTTATTACTCAAAAATACTTTAAAGACCTCTGGGATTTATAGTTTCTAAAAGAGTATAAAAGGATTACATATGGATTTGTCCTAAGCTCCTCTTGGTGAAAGCTTACGGCTGAGGAGCTTCGGATTTATTTTCCAAGTGTGCAAACTTGATCTTCTAAGTTTTCTTTTGAAAGATATATAGCCTATATACTCGCTACGTTCATTCATGAAAATATAGGAACTTATTTGCAGAATATAATATACTGTATGGTTTTCAATATAGGAATTACAGTTATTCTATTCATTAAATTAAATTATTTTAACGTTATTGTAATGCCACAGGTAAAGTAATATTATTTGCGGTATTATTTTTTTAAGAAGATTATTTTGGAGAGTTGGCACACATCACTGTTAGACAATTTTAATTATATTAATATGCATGATTGAATATTAATATTTAATACCAATGATAGTTGTTTTTGTTGAAACATTATTCATAAAACTTCACCCTATTGTCGTACGCGCTAATTTTTCTGGTTTAATATAGGATGCATTGAATGTTTTTAATCCCAAATAATAAATTATTTATTCTTATATATTTAATTCAACTCATTGAACACCAACATTAAATAACTGTACAGTTATCGTTATTAATACAGGAAAATAGTTATATCTGAGTTAACTGCTGACGAATAATAATGAAGAAGACATGGAAATACAACAAAGGATAAATGCAGCACACAGAAGTTTATCAGCATGCCACAAGCTATTAAGCTCTACTATCACACAAGACCAAACTTCGTATATATAAAACCATTATAAGACCAGTTCTGTTATATGGCTCAGAAAACTGGGTGTTAAGTAAAAAAACAGAAAAACGTTTGATAGTATTTGAGAACAAATTATTGAGAAAAATCTATGGGCCAACCCTTGAAGATGGAGAGTAGAGGATAAAGCATAATGTGGAGTTGAGGCAACTATATATGGACCCAGACATAGTGGCCGAGGTGAGAAGTAGGAGAATGAGATGGGCTGGCCATTTACTAAGGAAAGAGGACAACTCCTTAGTCAAGAACGTCCTTGTAAACAATCCGGAGGGCAGAAGACCACCAGGAAGGCCCAAGTTGAGATGGCGAGACCAGATCAGAAGAGACATAAGAAAACTGGGAAGAAGGGAAGAAGAGGCAATGGATAGAGAGATCTGGAGGCAGTGTGTTGGCGAGGCAAAGTACCACCTTGGGTACCAGGAGCCATGGCAGTAAGTAAGTAAGTATATATTTAGTTCAACTTATTGAACACCAACGTTACATAACTGTACAGTTATCGTTATTAATACAGGAAAATAGTTATATCTGAGTTAAACAACAAAATAAATCAACTGAAAGTTGCAATTTAAAAACTCTTTAGTTAACGTGACATTCTAGGTAGAAACATGATCTGTGACAAATAGAGCGAAGATAAAACATACAATTCTAACAATTAATTAGGATTAAAGAATTAAATCGTATTGGAGAACATTTTTTCATATTAAAAATACAGTAAATCAGTATTACATATAACTAATATATTTTACAGTTAATCTTAAGAAAAATTATATTTATTGAAAGAAGATCGAATAACCTACACAATACGTCAATCTAATAGATTGTGGGTTTAGTAACGTTTTTACACAGTAATTTAAGTAGACGAATACAATACTGTTTGTTTACGGAAACCGGTTTCGTTATCGGGTGAAATGCATGATAGCTTTGTGTGTGTAGTATCAGTTATTGATACGTTAGTTACCATGGTATTGATAGGAAAAATGTAAACCAGCGAAATATTCAGAATTTAATTTTGAATAGCGCTATATGCTATATGCATATAGAGATTGAGAGCTTTAATAAAACAATGCTGCTAAATTTCTTATCGCATCGTTAATAAAGAGCCCGATAGAAATATTTTATCTAATTGAGATTTTAAACTTACTTACGAAGTACAAATCGCTTGTAATATTGCCTGAGAGGTTCTTGTATACTACACTACGCAATAGATTTTTCAAGTCCTTCTACAGAAACTCTATGTTTTTATTCGAAAGTGTATCTCGATAAATCTATAAGCTATCAGCATATAAAGGTTTTTTTGCAGTCCAACTTAAGTAATAAATCACCCATATAAACAATATACGTTAGAACCATGTAAAACTTCTAAAAAGTCTAAGAATATTTTTAGATTGCGGCACTTTATATTTATATTGCCTCTGGTTCTCAAAATATGACCATAGTTTTAATTAAAGTTCGATAAAAAGGCACTCGAAAGCATTCTGTACTATAATAATACAATACTTTGTACAAAATAGTTAAGTCAGCAACTCGATGTAATCACTGTATACTGTATAACCTCAATCTGTTTTCATTATCCAGAGATTGTGATTTATATATTCATAAAAGTTTAATGACTATATATCGCTTAATAAAAATCCCGTTGCCTTTCTAAAAGTTCCAGCAGCATGTGATTAGCCTAGTAATGTCTTGCAGATTGTTTCAAGGACTTTTGATGTATTATTAATTATACCAATAGGGTTATGATTATTAATAAAGTTGTATTGGCCAAATTTGTAAATTGGCGTGCCTATTATTAGTTTCCAAAAGTCAGTAAATTCATTCTATTTTAGAATTGAGTTAAAATAAATAAAAGCGGTTTCGTAAACAACCCAGAGCTGTCTGAAAAGATAAGACGGCACAAATCTGTCTAAATGAACATATATAATAAACAAAGTGTTCACAATAAACTATTGTTCAATTTTGATAAACACTGAGTATATGTCTTTCTGAAACCAATATTAAATATCTAATTATCTAAACTGTTATATAATAGGTAGGAGCCACAAATTAAATAGAAGATAATACGACCAATTTTGATAAATTTTTGATGACTGGTTTTATTTCAATGCGTACATATAGTACAAGTACAATAAATTAAATAAAAAGAAAACTTTATTTTTAATTTGTCACCACAACTACCTAGTAGTTTTTAATGGTTTACATCTAGAGTTATTTTACAATTAGTTTTGAAAATTCGATAATATACGAAAATCAACCTCGCAGGAATAATACAAATGGTTATTTTAAAGCTGCCCTTAAAACTCCAACAAGTCCTACAGGATAAAGCTAAATGTGTTGGAAATAAAATAGAGATAAATAACCACGTTTGTAAGTGAGCACGATGACGAATTCAGTGACTTGAGTGTACAATTCATCTTTGTAAATGTACATTTCTGTTTCTACTTGTCACAAGGAAGACAACTGTCAAGGCTACTCAGGGGCTATTTTAAATTTACTTTAGGAAAAAGGCTACTTTATACGATGATGACAGAGTTTTTCAGACCGACCGTCTCAAACGTCTCGCGGTCAACCTGATGGTTAAAGTGATATTTATTAACGTTGTGAATACAGTTTTTATAATACTTTACTTAATTCTTTGCCTCTTAATTGCCCAATTACTCATAAATACAGTTTATTTTGCACAGACTTGCAATGGTTAGAGTTAGAAAGGAACTTTAAATGAGAAAGTTATACAGTTTTGTAGAGCCTTTAATTTGATGTGGCGGTAACACCACTTAACTTTTTTGACTTGTTAGTTATGGGCATTTTTATATTTAAAAAATTACACTCGTTGAAAAATTCAACAAATTCAAATGTCATATAGTAAATCTTGTGTCATATAGTATTGACAATGTATTAAGAGTATAAAATTTAAAAGAATGTAATACATTTTGGCGTGGATTCATATCACAAGAGGGGCGATACAAACCAATAAGCCATTACCGGTACTTTATATACACAAACCATTATTTTAAAACTAATAGAGATAATTAAATGTTTTATTTGCTTCCCCAAATTGCTTAAAGAGCATTCAACCTCTAAAATTATATAAGACATGGCTTATGTTTGCTTTGAGAGTGGTAAGATTTGAACATATAACCCTTTTTGGCACACATAGTTGAAATTATTTTAAATGAACGCTTTAGGTTCGATTTAGTGGAGAATCCGTTTAAAATAAATCTCTGCAATTAGCCGTTTGACCACTAGACATTTTAGAAGGGTGGTCTGAAACATTTTGCATTTTACACTAGGAATAAAAATTAATTTGAAATTACCTGATTTTTGTATACAATGAGTTGATTAAATTGAATCTATCATTTAAATATAATAATTTAAAATACATAATGTTTAAAATTAAAGATATTGCTAAACTTTTGATCTTTTGTTGCTGAACTAGTACTGATAAAGTAACATCTTAAAACTAATTAAGCCTATTTAAATGTGTTTAATATCTACGTTGACAAACTGACAAATATGGTGCTGACTTTAGTATTTTGTTTTCTAGAATAACAGAATTGTATTATAAAAACACTTTTTTATAAATCTTCACAACTGCTCTAAAATAGCAATCGGTAAAATTCACGTTCAAATTAGAAATACTGTATAAAACTAGTTGCTTCCAATTAAATTCCGATTATCTTGTTACGATATTTACCATCATTAGTCATGTATTTAAGGAAATATAAATGAAAATTAAGAGATAAAAGTTGTAAATTGGATTTTATAAATTAGTTAAATAACATTTGATTACACCTAAAAGTTTTACTCTATAAAAGTCAGTTACGTTGCTAAAGATTACCTGTAACTAAACTTTTTTATGTGTAATTTCTAGTAGAAATCTTATTTAAACATAATAGTTTAATTAAATATTGAATTAACTTACTTGATACATTTATTTACATAGAATTATTTCATAATGGATGATGTTTTGCCTGAAAATATCATTCATTTGGATATTTAAATTTTTATCCTCTTTAATATTCTAATATTCCTACCTATTAAACGGAAATTTAATTTACCCGTAACATGTACAGTTGGCCGTGATTTTTATCAACCAAACTTATTTTTATCGCGAATCGTCCATGTACACACAAGACAAGGTACCTACATCATTAAGCATGACGCCCACTGCGACCGGTCCGGACCACTCCGGCCATTTTCCACCTAATGCGACCGGCCTGGCCGAACCCGGCCCGGACCGGCCTTTTTTATACACTATCGAAATGCATGCAATCACATGGACACAAGCCCACTGCGACCAGCCCAGCCCAGACCGGCATATCCGTCAATGGTCGGCTCTTGTGGCGAATATGCCAGTGTCTCATGGGCCGACCCCGTACGGCCCGTACTGAACTGGTGGGCGGGTATCCACTTAATTGCATGAGTTTCATTTTTACAAAAAAGCCGCGCCGTTCGCAATGAGTGGGTATGTATTTGATTGACATCCTACAAATTCCGCTCGGGTCAGGCTGTTCAGGGCCAAGCCTGCAGTGGGCGACGCACGGTACTTTATGCGGGTCCATCTGATAATTTCTTATCTTGCAACATTAAGCATATCAACATATAAATAGGATTACGTCAATTTTACACTTACTTGATATCTACAAATATTTCAATTTCATTTCTTAACAAAGCTAAATTTGTCTAATTATTAATCCTATATCTGCAATAATAAACACGTTTTTTTGCGGGAAACACGAAATTGCAACGAAATAAGTTGAACTCTTTATAATGACTTTGTGAAATACTGTTCATAACTCAGCTCAAGAACGCTCCATTGTTATACGTAGTTGACTGTACGATATTTAAAGATTTGGCAGCGAATTGGTGCAGTGACTGGCTGCCAAACCTGCATAAAGAAAAGTGAATAGAGTATTGTGTAACATGCAGCTCGATCTCTGACCTCTGTGGAACTGTGTCAGAGAGTCGATCTATCACCGGGCCTGTGGGCAGAGCCCCGACTGACCGTAGGAAGCGGGGCCACATCCGGACTCTGGCGGGGGCTGACGACCTTGCTCGGCCTACCGCGACAACATTGGTGGAATACTAAGACCTGATATGGTGCTCACTATGAAATATTAGCGCCATTATGTCCACAACATTCGGTAAACAAATTTAAGCTTTTGTACCCTTGTTATAGATAGGCTACATATATAAATGTATGATACTTTAGATGAACCGTCTTGCTCGGCCTACCGCGGCAACATTGGTGGAATACTAAGACCTGATATAGTGCTCACTATGAAATATTAGCGCCATTATGTCCACAACATTCGGTAAACAAATTTAAGCTTTTGTACCCTTGTTATAGATAGGCTACATATATAAATGTATGATACTTTAGATGAACCGTCTTGCTCGGCCTACCGCGGCAACATTGGTGGAATACTAAGACCTGATATAGTGCTCACTATGAAATATTAGCGCCATTATGTCCACAACATTCGGTAAACAAATTTAAGCTTTTGTACCCTTGTTATAGATAGGCTACATATATAAATGTATGATACTTTAGATGAACCGTCTTGCTCGGCCTACCGCGGCAACATTGGTGGAATACTAAGACCTGATATAGTGCTCACTATGAAATATTAGCGCCATTATGTCCACAACATTCGGTAAACAAATTTAAGCTTTTGTACCCTTGTTATAGATAGGCTACATATATAAATGTATGATACTTTAGATGAACCGTCTTATTAAGAGGCGACTGTGCTCAATATTTAGCCTCGTGATTTTAAAATCCACACACTTAACGACCTTATTTTTAATCGTATCGATTATGCTACATATATATTGAAAAATATTATTAATGTGCATCCAAACTCTTTATGTTTTTGGACATTTTATTAGTTTTTTATATTTCGCTGAAATAAAAATAAGGACGATGAAGTGTTTGGATGTAAACATTTTTCTTATAGGAAAAGACTCAAGGTCGTAATAATTGCTTGCAATTTCTCCCCTTGACATTTTGCTTTTTCATTCATGACTGGTTTTGAGATATTGATACTAGTGAATGTACTTACATTTCTAAGCGAATGATTTAACTTTAAATAAAGGTAATTTTAATAAAAGGCTTCTAAAATAAGTCACTGTTTACTGTATTTGCACTTTATTATTGTATATCTCATTTGTTACAGGTAAGTGGAAATGCGTTATGATCGTCAAATTCCAGACGTGAGTTAACATAACATATTTATTATAATAGGTTATTGTTGCTATTATGGACGTACAGCATTCATTAGGATGTTACTAATTGTTAACGATTTTCTATTCATATATTTCTGTGCCTACGTGCACAACGGTACTTCACCACGCCATGCGCCACTGTCAGCATTCAACTCATTTACTTTCTCACAGGAAGTTTTAACTAGTAATTATGCTCGAGTGAAAGTGAGAGAGTTAAGAATTATTTTGTAATCATCGTGCGCGGTATTGACTAAACCAAAACAAGGTCAAGCCTGATAATAAATACAGTATAAAGTTAATTAAACAATAAAAACGTCCACTCCACTTCAACTATTATCTACCAATATAATAAGTAATACCTGCCTAATAGTAATCCAAATGTAGGATTCTAACTTAGGTATGTGTAGATAACACACATACCATGTATTAATTTGAAAATTTGAATATAATTCTGTGTATAATCGTTGAAATAGTTGAATACAGGAATTTATCCAGGATTTAATCGCCAGTATACTGTGTGTATGTATGGGCCCTAATAATCAAATAGTACGTCCCCAGAGCATATAGTACTATTAACTCGCACTTGTATTCCAATTGCAATCTTGCTGGCTATAGGATATTTATGAATGTTTCTAGACCTTGTACTTAATTATGTGTGCTTTATTAGCGTTGCGTTGAGGATATCAAAGTCACAAGTGAATACTACCTAATCTATTTGACAGTACAAACTACAATTGTATTGCAATTTAAAATATCATAGTATTTATTCATCTTGACGCCCTCAAATGTATAAAAGTTATGTGTACGCCACACGAGGTGTTACAGTAAAACAGACTTCACTGAGGTTTCATGCAAAATTAAAATTTTTCAAAGTCTTGCTCAACTGATAGTGACGCTATCTATGTTGCATGCTAAAATTTCATATAATTGTATTGTTTATTTACGAATTTATTTATTTATTCTGAAATTTTCTCTTTGTCATTTCAGTTACCCATAAGACGAAAAATCTAACGCTCAGCCAAATCGCACGGAGTGATACGCCTCATTCGTCTAATTTGGTGTTGCCTCTACCCAAAGGAAGCTTTATACAACATTTTAAGTCTGTAGCCCAGTTAATTCTCAATGTATCGTGCGGAGAGGCAGACAGACAATACGAATTTTTCGGCCCCTTGAGTGAACTTCGTTAACGTTCAACCAGTTACGATTAAACTCAATTTTAATGTAATGTTGATATCACAAAAACCGCAATAGTATTGAAAGTCGTGCGATGAGGATTGAGTTAATTTAGCAACTGTGCAAACCCAAATATACGCTTACAGGACACGTAATAATTGGTCCGATAAATAATTCATAGAACTTTCTCAATAGCAGTACGTAACTCCGCGCACCACACCAGGGTGCTCGCCTGGCGTGTCGGACTTGTTAGTTTATCGCTCCGCAAATCTCGGAAAAGATTTCAACATTATTCAGAATCTAGAATGAATTTACGTACGTAATGAAACCCGTCTGTCTATAATCAATTGTTTCCAAATCTTACTTGACCTGTTATTAGAGTTTCCTTACGATAGAATACATACTGTTGCCAACTACCTAAAATTAAGCCTCTGGATCTACTGCAGGCCAACATTATTTTGTAAATAATGAAATCATTTATTCAATACATTTCACAATGTTACCTTTTCAATTGGTTACATCAATTACAGAAATATTTTTAAAATTAAAAATACAATTATTTTAAAACAAAATTGATTGTGAATAATAACAGTTATACATTTTAGAGCTTCTTTTTACTGAAAAGCGTAACAGTAATTTTTGTCACATGAAATTTCGTCTGCGAAAAGATTAAAGGTTCAGATCTGTTATTTTTAATACAAAACAGTAATTAATTTCCAATTAACTTAATAATGTGTGACTTATTTTACCAATAACAAAATACACCAATAAATGTGTATGATTTTCATCGTGGGACTAAATGTGGCTAAAATTATCAGATTTTGGGAATGCCGATGGCCCGCCAGTCTAAGACGTCAAATTTTGGATCTTAGTTAGAGATAACGGGGGTCCAAATCTTGAATGTGGCTGTTGCATTTTTACCACCGACCTTGTACTGTATTGCCCCCCCCCCCCTTATTCTGTTTGATAAGATTCTC
Source organism: Homalodisca vitripennis (assembly GCF_021130785.1). Taxonomy (NCBI): domain Eukaryota; kingdom Metazoa; phylum Arthropoda; class Insecta; order Hemiptera; family Cicadellidae; genus Homalodisca; species Homalodisca vitripennis. The sequence continues at coordinate 51,755,049 of NC_060210.1, forward strand.
GCACAGGTCAGCGGAATATGTGGACGGGTAGAATAAGGCTTAAAGAGGGATCGGCCTCTTTTTTGTCTTTAATGAAAAATACATTACAACTTAAAACTATTAAGCTATTATAGGAATTTTTATTTACAGTGAATTATAAAAAAGAGAAAAAATGATCGCATAATTTCTTGTTTACTTTTTACACAGTTGTTTAAAAGCTATTTCTTACAAGTTCTAAAGTTTTACCACTAATGTGAATGATTCAATGACTCCCCAAAGTACGAACAGTTATAAAAGAGTTCACGAAAGCAGGTATATAAAATAGCTGCCATCTAAATATAGGTTGAATTAAATATATGTACTGTATTGAAAAAATTACGATATGCTCATTAGTTGAAAAGCAAAAAATACCTTATGATACTAACCAAAAATGTGATACAATTGGACTAGAATATACCAGCATGTAACAGTTCAGTTGGTTGCTTAACCAGCCTGATCAATTTACAGACGGTAACAGTATATTTGTGTCTGTAATTGTATCGATCACATCACATTGCACAAAAACATAATTAAGGACCTGTGTATGGATATGACTTGCTTTAAATCGTCTGATTGTGTGTCCAATTGTCCGTTTGATTGAGGTTCTCTTGGTCCAAGGAGGATCGCTACATATTTTGGGGTCAAAAGTTCAAAGAACAGTCCGCCTGTCAGTCTGGCCTCTGCACGATAACTCTGGATAGAATGGTCCTGGAGATTTGCTATTTGGAAATTAGGTTGTTCTTGATTCATAGAAGAGGTCTAATGATTTTAAAGCAAAAGAATAACATAATATTCCATCTGTCCTTTAATTCGTTCTTTTTGTTAATACGTTCTGTCGGGTCCTTAGATATTCCGTTAGATCGGTTTAATTTCAAAAGGAAGGTTTTTCATAATGTCATCCATATGAAACAGTAATTGATTATATAAGGTGTTATTTATTTGCACAAGTCAACGTGTATACAATGAAAAGTCTGTGTATACCATGCTTCTTCAAGTTCCAACCTTATTCGGAAACACTCCTTAGAGAAAATGAGCTGTAATTCCAATAATTCTGCAAGGTAACACCCCGTGTTTTGGTCTATGAACTCCGATATAAGTAGAAAATGAGGAAAATTAGTATCAAAGTTTCTACCATAACCTAACGAGGTTCACCAATATGTGGTTGTATCGTCGTAAAGTATATATCACATTTGAATACCTAAGTGTAGATAGTAATCACTATTTATGATTGGTTGCTGCAATTGTATTAAATAAATCTCAGCTTTTATCCATTGCAAGCTGCAATATAAACACTCAGTTAAAAAATCTTGAAATAATAATGTGTACACTTTCAGACAGTTCTCCCTACATATCATATTCTGTCATTGTATTTATCCTTGCTGTACGTTAGCCGACCAATAATGTGTACACTTTCAGACAGTACGCCCTACATATCATATTCTGTCATTGTATTTATCCTTGCTATACGTTAGCTGACTAATAATGTGTACACTTACAGACAGTACGCCCTACATATCATATTCTGTCATTGTATTTATCCTTGCTATACGTTAGCCGACCAATAATGTGTACACTTTCAGACAGTACGCCCTACATATCATATTCTGTCATTGTATTTTTATCCTTGCTATACGTTAGCCGACCAATAATGTGTACACTTTCAGACAGTACGCCGTACATATCATATTCTGTCATTGTATTTATCCTTGATATACGTTAGCCGACCAATAATGTGTACACTTTCAGACAGTACGCCGTACATATCATATTCTGACATTGTATTTATCCTTGCTATACGTTAGCCGACCAATAATGTGTACAATTTCAGACAGTACGCCCTACATATCATATTCTGACACTGTATTTATCCTTGATAATGTTAGCCGACCAATAATGTGTACACTTTCAGACAGTACGCCCTACATATCATATTCTGTCATTGTATTTATCCTTGCTATACGTTAGCCGACCAATAATGTGTACACTTTCTGACAGTACGCCCTACATATCATATTCTGACACTGTATTTATCCTTGCTATACGTTAGCCGACCAATAATGTGTACACTTTCAGACAGTACGCCCTACATATCATATTCTGTCATTGTATTTATCCTTGCTATACGTTAGCTGACCAATAATGTGTACACTTTCAGACAGTACGCCCTACATATCATATTCTGTCATTGTATTTATCCTTGCTATATGTGAGCCGACCAATAATGTGTACACTTTCAGACAGTACGCCCTACATATCATATTCTAACACTGTATTTATCCTTGCTATACGTTAGCCGACCAATAATGTGTACACTTTCAGACAGTACGCCCTACATATCATATTCTGCCATTGTATATATCCTTGCTATACGTTATCCGACCGATAATGAACGTTGAGACGGGATTTACGACAATGAAGCTAGTAGATTAGTAGGTATTTCCATGAATTTGGAATTTATGCAGATCAGTCTATCATTGTTATCGCAATTGATTGATTTCATAAAACAACGCCTACGCACCTATATACGGTAAACGAATCCAAAATGCAGCTCATATTGCAAAGAAATGTATAGTGTTTTCATTAAAGCACTTATTTATTCCAACAATTACAAACTGAAACTTATTTAGGTCGTTTTTAAGCACGCGCCATTGTAAAAAGTACTGGTTATTGTCTTATTGTCAAATACAATAATAAATTATTATTTTGAAATTTCTTAACAGTATGTTACTAATGCGAAAAAATATTAGGCTAAATATTTCAAGTAAGTGAAATAAAATGCAGAGTGAAGAATAATAACTAGTTCAATAACTAATGTAATTAACTTTTAATAACGTAAAACGTTTATCAAATTATTGGTTAATTAATAAATCATTGACATACAATATTAATATTATAAATAGTCCCCAGTAAATCGCAAGATCTACTTATTAGCAGGTATAACAATTATCGTTAAAACCTCAGTATTCAATTGTGATAATTTCACCAAATCTCTTTTATTTATTATTATTTTCCATTTACAACAATATTGTCTCTCAGTTTCTTATTATATCAAGGATCCAACAGGCTCTTCATCATGTCGTTGTTTTGATTTATGTGATAACTCTTAATGGAAAGGTCCTATGGACTTTAAACTCATACATAGGTTTCTCTTGATCGAAGAACGAACCGTTATAGGCTTGAGGGTCAAAATATCATAGAACAGCAAAACCGCTAATACACTTCCAGACTATTTTACAACCGCTACGTCCTGTCAAGTATCTATCGGCTCTATCGGTTTGTTTCCTATATCAGAGAATGGATTGAATTGGAGGGGAAGGTCAATGTTACTTTTAATAATACTCAGTGTATTTAAAAATACTCATACTACAATTGTTTTTTTTTTTTTCAATCCAAAAAATGCCTTATCTATTGTATTACTTAGTTTGGGAAAGATTAATGGAAATATAGTGCTGCTGTATTGAAATAAGGTATACTTTAAACTATGCTCAATTCACTTTGCAACGGAAATGTTAATACTTATTTAACTCTTCCTGTTTTTAAATATTCCTACAAAAATGGTATGGTTCGATAAAAGTTTGATAAATATTCTTGTTATCACACTATAATGCCTACATCTGACTAATAAATAATACCCGGTCAGAGATTTCACAAGCAATCGGAATGAATATCGGTGTGCCATGTCATACTTATATTTACTAGTGGGGTGGGCGAATATTGACCCTGATGAGATAGTACCGACTGATTCATAGCAAGCAGCCTTGACGAGGACCAGTGAAATGAGGTCGAAACGTTGGTGGATTTACGACTTCATACTGCAGCAAAGGATAAGTTTAATGAAGCCATTTTCATACGTGACTTTGATGACTCTATAACGAAACGCTGCTATTCTCTCGCTCCTTTTATGGTTCTTGCAAGTCGTTCAAAGTCGTTTTAAAAGCATTTAGTATAATAAATCATGCGTAACTTGAGCTACATTTATTATTACTAGCAATAAGATTGCTTATGGCCTTTGGGATAGAACACAAGGTTTTGCGATAGCAATAAATATGAGGATTCATATCGATATCCTGTATTTGTTATGACTATCGATTGTAAATTAGATAAAATAAATTACGGTAGGACAATTGAAGGCCTGAGTCAATTGGCCTTTCAACAATTCGAACATATATGATTTACTGAACCGATTTGTTAGGTTCAACATCGATTTATTTATACCACATTAGTGGAGATATCCACACATTGGTTACTTGGGTGATTTGTTTGCCCAGATGTATAATACGATGATGACTCTCGAGATCATGGATCATCCCTTGTGATCGGATCTCTGGCGTATGAGGAGTGAGTAGGATATAGTGATATGGTATAGTATCATGACCACCTCAGGGTATTTTTTTAATAAACGAATATGCCAAGTGATAGTTTGTTTTGGCTAAACAAACTATTTGGTTTGTTGCTGTTTGCGAACCATAGTATTTATAGATCAATTGGTGGGTTTAAGAATTTCAAAAATAAGGTATTTCTGCTGAGATTAAATCATGCAAGTTTTAACGGTAACAAATTGAAACTTTTAGTACTCTATAGTATTGCTACTATACAAAACTTCTCAAGCTGATATGTAAATGGCACCCTGAAAACATGCTGTAAGAGCAAAAACTCTTGAAATTGGTTTAAGAGCTCTAAAACTCTGTTTAATTTCGCTTTATGATGCTTAGTTATGGGGTCATAGGCCCTTCGTAACTTTGAACGGCCGTTATCGAACTTTAAGAAATATCGAAATATATGAAAGAATAGAAGCGGTTTATAAGGAGGAGGGGGGGGGTACATAATACTGTATAAAGTGCACATTTACATCATGATTATTTGGGCCTGTTTACAAATAAGATTCCAAATTTAATTGCCTGTAGTTTTACAGTAAGTAAACACAAATGGTTTTCTATTTATATTATTTCTTTATTCTTATAAGTTTTCTTAAACAGCAATGAATGTAACATGCAAATATTTTCCAAATTCTAAATAGATTGCACTAACTTAAAAGATGAATATACTCGTTTTTATAACATAATTTAAACATCTTTCATAACGTCTGCTATATTAAATCGTTAAAAACATTAAACTCATAAAAATACCAATAGTTTTAAAAAGCATAAAAATAAAACAAAATCTTTTAAAGTTTTTAATATAGTTAACAACTTTGTAAAAATCTAAAACATTAACTTCTTAAGAGTTTTTATTGAATGATACACACTACAGAACTCATCCGTGGCCTATGTGAGTACTATCCTTAACCAATTTTAGTCACATAAATTACTGGTGGTGTATGAAGAAGTATATAGTATAAGTATATTATGTTTGAAATTGCAGATCTCCATAAATTCCACGAAATTAATACAAGATCTGCTGCTAATTAGTTTCGATAGTGCTGATCAGCAACTCATGTATTTTGTAAAATTAAAGGTTCTAAAGTGTATTCAAATACATATTTTATAGTTGAGAATACAAACAAGAAACCCCCTTATATTCGGGAAACAAACAAAACTATTTTCTCACTATAACCCAAATCAGCAAAGACATGGGAGAAGTTTTCCAGTTTCAGGAAGTTGCCGTGTTTACAGACGTGTCTTTACGCTACCCCACCACCAGGCAGGGTGGCATGTTTATGCCGATGTCACCGCCCCCCCCCCCCCCCACACTACCGATAACTCCTCTTGTTTTCTTTCCATTGTTCCAAAACTCTATTGACATGATGTTTTCTTAGAACACTCAACAGCGTAACAAAAATATGTCATTTACTTTTAATTATTTGAGTAAGTATTTAAGCACTACACAAAATTAAATATAACGACTTCAAAAAGAATAATATGCATATTGTCTGTAAAGCTTTTTTGAACACGTTCAAAGAAATTTCACATTAAAAGATGTATTCACGAACTCAATATGGACTCCTTAATCAATTTCTTAATACATATTCCATATTCTAAACCATGATTCAACTCCTGGTTATAATTTTTACGAGCTTCTAAAAATAAATAGATATAAGCAGAAATTAAAGGTTACAAATTGTAAGTTTATTAAAGAAATAAAGAACAACTTAGTAAATATTGTGTAATATTACATATAAATAAACTTGGAAAATAATGTCGAAACATAATTTCCAACTTTCTCTGCGGTCGCAATTCTGACTAGCTGAGCGTTGAGGAAGCAATGGCAATCAGGCCGCAGGTATATCAGATCAGCGCCTGGCGACCGGTCGACATTGAACCTGGCCCGGGGCTGACACTTCCTGATTTTCAAGGCCGGTCAGACACGTGATACTCTGGTTCGTAGTCCTGTGATCCTGCACGATCGCAGTTCGCAGTCATTTCACTCTTCCTCCACTCCCAAAACGGATACTACCAGACTTTCTTTTCCGGGAAATTTCATAAGTATTCAATACTTCATTCTGTAATTTTTCTCTTAGGACAAGAAGTTAAGAACACTCTCTTTGTACTTAATCCTATATGGACCTTTGCGATTACTTCCGGAGTGACAAGATATTCAGATTAAGTAAGGTAGGGGCACGAGCCACCTCCTGTCGAGGTTCATGAGGAAGGACTTTGGGCACTAATCTGTCATGCCTCCTTGGTAGAATGGGAGGTCAGCTCTGTACCAGCCTCTCTAGTCAAAGCGGGCAGGAATGCCACGCCCAGGCTAGCAACTCCCTTTAACACTTCGGGAGCCCCAAAAACCCCAACAGTCATCTGCCGCATTAGACAAGACCTAACGATCATCCCTTTCACCCCAATTTCACCAAATTTGCGGTTACTGGTATGCCGCTCTTGGACATTCATGGGGTTGCCGCGATTTAAATGACGCATCTGCTTTTGCTGGACCCAGTACAGGTTCCACTGGAAAGTATAAACCAGCCGCTAAAAAGAACATTTTAACTGATTCTCTCGACCAATCCTTCGATTATTTGCGACTGTGGTTCAGATTCATTTTAATAACTTTTTCGTTTACCAGATAGAACAGGAAAACTTTCCAGTTAACTCCATAAACAGAATTTACTATGATAAGGACGTCCTGAGTGATCCATTACGGTAGTTGCCTTATATGTCCCAAGGCAACCCCATAAAAAGACAACTTCATGCAGTGTTGAACAGGTTCAGTAGGTCTAGTCATTTTTATCAGCTCCAAGTAATTGTGAATGTAACTGACAAACTTTCATTTCCGGTGGATTTAATTACATCTGCCAATCAAATACATAATCTCGTCGGGATTGATATTTTTTCTCTTTTCTATGTAGTATATTAAAAAGTCATGTCTAAATCGAACAAACGATTTGGAACACATTTAGTTTGTTTTGTATCTAATCATTGTTATCAGTGACAAGTTATCAAGCTCAAACATTTTCTGTTTATAATCGGAAACATCCACAATTTCTATTACATTACTATAAACATAAACTAAGATAATAGTATACGGTGGAGTTATAAGCTTGTACATTCGTGCCTTACCGACCGCTGAAGGTGCTCAACTTTGTAAGGGGAATACCCAACTTGTCCCTTTCATCAGCTTTGTACAAGTTTGTTATCTGGCCTCCTCGGTCTTAGTGTCTCCAACACTTTTGAATTCTTGGGGTTTCCATTGGTAATCTGATAACTGCATTTGCATAATGCGTGATTTATATGTAGGCCTATCCCTGGATAAGAAAGTACATTTAGAAACAGATATACATTTTAGTCTACTTGCTTAAACTTGGCGCTACTTATTCGATTCCTTTTATTCCTGTACGAAATTAAACCCATTTGTATGTAGCAGGGCAATATTGATTTAGTTATTTCACCTTTTTGTATTTAATAACAGGTTTTGCTGTGGGGAATCCACCTCTCGTGTATTTCGTGTAAAACATTATCCAATAAGTTGCATATTATACTAAATTCACGCGTTATGAGAGAAATTACTAAACTTATAAGTATAGGTAACGAATGGGTGCCATAAACATTTGGTATATCTAACCAGACACCTTGATTTACTGAATAACCAATTTTTTCGAAATTACAATAGGTTAAATAATTGGGCATGAAATATATAAAATTATGTTTAAAACTTTCTATTGATATAATAACAAACTCGAATGTGTTAATGATTTATAGTAATCCAGATGCACCACATGAAAATCAAAATAAATAGTGGAAGTTTTTAAAGAGAATCTCACAAAGACTTATGAAGAAAATGTGTTTTGTAAAATACTTTAAGGTAAAAATATAAATAATTGTTCTTCTAAAACTAGTTTACTCTTGGAGTTTGAAAAATTATATGTTGGCCCTAGAAACAAAAAATACAGAAACTATACAATTTCCTGACATTAATAATAACGATGTTGTCTTAATCTAAAATTATTTTTTTTTTAATATGATTCTACCATTTCGTTATATTCAACAAAGAAAACGAGACTGCCACCTTTAAAATTATTTGTTAGGAAAAAATCTCGGTTAATGCAATTTCAATAAGAAATTGATCTAATTTATTTTCTTAGGTGAAAGGCGAAGGAAACGCATGAGCGTAGCAATAAAAATAATTTCCGATAATAACGAAAACATTTATATGACCCAAACCCCAATGACAAATGAAACGCAATAACAGACAATTATATAATATGTATGGAGATTAAAAGTAATGGCTTCTTACATTTATATCTAAATATAGTTCAAATTATTGTTTGAAATTAGAGGAATTTGGTTTGTTTTTAATCGTGAGTACCCTTATCGAAAAATAAATATTTACAGCTGTAAAAGCATTATAGTCATTGTTGGCACCGACACAACTAAATAAAATAGAAATACCAACGCACTGCAAGAATAATAATTTTATTATTAGGTGGTACTTTAGGATTTCAGAGGAAACGCTGGCTCGCTTTACGTGCAAGAGTATACATAATTTAATGTTATTGAATTAAATTCGTCTTATTTTCATAACGAAAACAGATTTTACTTACTCACTCTTGGTGATATTGCTTAGTGCAGTAACACTGATAGACAATTTAAAATGAGTTTATTCAGAAAATGTATTTCAGAAGATTCCCAGTATTCGAAATTTAGAAGTTTACGATGATACAAAATGCATTTGGACAGTAAACAATATTGTAAACATACGATGAGTAGTAAAAAGATACTTTCAAAGACCACAAAGGTATGATCGTGTGCAACGGCTTCACAAGACGATCCAAACGGCCAATACTTGCCTACTTGTTTATTTTTACTTTTCTTAAAACTTTGTAATCACTCAGATGGATGGAGCAAAAAAATGTATTGGTCTCTTAGTAATTCACAACAGATTGCAAAAATCTAGATATGATTAGTTAGTCTTCTTGGTTGAACTTGGCGCTACTTATTCGATTTTTTTTTTATTCCTGTACGAAATTAAACCCATTTGTATGTAGCAGGGCAATCGTGATTTAAGTATTTCACCTTTTTGTATTTATAACAGGTTTTGTTGTGGTTCAACCAAGTAGACTAAAATGTATATATCATATACCATTTCCAAGTAAAAATAAACAAGTAGGCAAGTATTGGCCGTGTGAATCGTCTTGTGTAGCCGTTGCACACGATCATACTTTTGTGGTCTTTGAAAGTATCTTTTTACTACTTATCGTATGTTTACTTATAAGTATATATATCAAGGACGTTTCTGACCGGTAAATTTCCGGAGTTCAGATCACTCACCATTAGCAAATAATTCTGCAGCACAGGCAATGCAGCGACACGGAAACACACTATTATAATAGCGACTCACCAAGATATTGTGCAGCACTGTACAGCAATTAACCGCTTGACCTTGACCAAGCGTTACTGGGAGGAGAGATTTTGCAATAAGACAATTCCTTATGCGTATTGAATAAAGATTACTCTTCACTACTATAGATCATACAAAATCTCTATAGGGGTTTACTGTCAGGGTGTAGTCGGTATAATATCAAAGTATCAAATATCACAGTCATAAGTAGAGTAATAATTGTATAATCACAAGTCATAAGTAGGAATCAAAAAGAGATATTATATCATACAGATTCTAGATTTTTTACAAAACCTTTGGAAAATCTGCCAGAACCATAATAAATGTAAGGATAATATTTGCTGTATAAACTGAATAGACAGTTTATTGTATCGCGAATATGACTAGTGATTCAAAATATTAGTGTTAGAATCATAAAAGTGTTTCTATAATAAACCATACTTTACGAAAACGTAGAACTTGCTAACAGTCTGGTGCAAAATGTGAATTTATATAAATCTCATATACTAAAAAAAATGTATAAATGTATTATGTATTCCGGTATAAATAATTTGAATCCACTTAATCCACTAACACTCCGTACTACGGATTTGTGACAGTTGTAAGCCGTAGTTGTCTAGGAGCACACACACACTGCGTTCACAGTTATCAGTTAACAACTCACAGCTTACACCTCAGTCATGTGAGGAGTCATGACCCCATTACGGCCTACCATTGCCAACTTGGCCACATTAGGCGCATATTTTACTGCTAACACCTTTGTAACCAGCAATTGCATAGGATCACAAACTAACAGTTAACGATTCATAAAAATTTGTTTCAAAATTACTTCTGACGTGGGATGGTTCGATATGATAACAACATTTTATATGTTCGCCATTATTAATATTACAAAAATAGAGCACTGCGTTTGAAGGATTTGAATCTATCCGCTCCATTAGGTGTCCATAGCCTGAAGGCATAAACAAAACAAAAAAGTAAATATATTTAGTAACAGTTTGGCAATGACCTCAACGAACTCATGTACAAAAACTGTAAAAGTTGGGCATTGTCAAGCATGCTGTATAGCTGACAATTCAAGATGATTGGTGAAAGAACTCACCGAGTTACTTCGCAGAACACACGCACTGAGTAACACATTCGTTAAATAACACGGTCGTAACCCACCAGCGACGGTAAAAGACTGAGGACAAATCAATATGGGCACTTCCTGTGGCAGCGCGGCTTGTTTCATTAAACAAACATGGGGTGCACGATGGTGAAGACATCAAGTTGTTGTCTGGGAAGGGAACCATAAAAAAACAGTCACCTTCAGCCTATGGTTTTGCTGTTGATTACAATTTCATATTATGTGTCCCGATTTTATCAGTTGACATTTATTTTAATGTTATATTTTTATTAGGTTTCCGTGTTATTTTTAACATTAACCACCTAACGCCACACCACATAAACCTGTTATTCTATAAACTCATGACAGCTTAAACTTCACAATTTTAAGCCAATTATATCCTACTATTACCATTTTGTCGACCTCATTTTTGCCACTCCTGGATTACGGATTTATAACTATTATTGGGAGCTGTTTATATGAGCGCACACTGCGTACTACGTACGGCTAACCGTTCACAACTCCTGACTGCTCACATTTTAGTCATGTGAGGAGTCGTGACCCAATTACAGCGTACCATTGCCAACTTGTCGGCCACATTAGTCGCAATTGTCGACTAAATGACTCTCTTATTATGCTTCCTGCCACCTCCCGTGGCCTTCAGCTAATCAACTAATTCAGTAGCACAGCGCACACACCGCTTCTATTGCGGCATCGAGTTGAATGACACCATACCTAATTTGTTTTCAAGGATGTTAAGCAGGGTGAAGTACCTATTGTATTTGTTATTTTTTCCGAAATTGGCGATTTTAACTATTACTGTGAAATAGAGCATCAATCGTTTTTCTTACTTGTAAGTAGCTATTATATGGATTCCACAGTATTATGAGTTGTACTATTTAACTTTAAATATAATAAACTTAGTATATCCTTTGTAGTTATTTTTAAATTATTATTGACGATAGATAATCTCAAAAATAATACACTTCGAATATGTTCCATCCTTATATATTAAAAATAATTTAAATACTATCTTTAAATCCTTTGCGTTAGTCCTATTAGAAATTTAGCTACAATAAAATTGGTAGGACTCAAATGCGAGAAGCCTTTTATTATTTAATAAATACCATATTGGAACCCTCATATAATTCCATGTGGAATCGCAAATTCGATAAATATTGGATGATTTGACGCCTGGAAGTGTTAATTACAAATATTTGATAAAATTCGTACTCAATATGTCCATATAACCGAGTTTTAGTTCAAACGAGAGTTCTAACATATCTTTTTAATATGGGCAAGTTTGTTCATAATCATATCTTTAAAATTTATGTCTGAATAAGGAAATAATTTTGTATCGCTTATATTTGATATTGAGCTAGCTTGTACTATTAGAATAGTATCGAGTTTGTTCACGGCAACAGCAAACGCCCGTGCTTAAAGAAATAAGATAATTTCATCACTTGGAACTGGCATGGAAAAACTGAAAACGTCGAACAAAACCACCAATTCATCGCAAAAGTGGTGCGTCCATCCAAGATAATTATTAAATAAAAAATGTATAATACGCACCTTTAGCAAAAACTGTAACTTCTTTATATTTTTAAAATCAAGTACAAAACCTTTTTTAATAATATACATATTTGTTTTTCATAGATTTATAAGCCTAAGCTGAATATCAAAGACGAGATAAGTAAATATAAGATTGGTAGCAGCGAGCTACAAGCAGTTACACAGCTGCTCCGTTAAAGTTAACTACTGTTGGTACACCTGCGGGGTGTGAGCAAGTCATCCCCTACTTCACATAGATGGCCAAACTTTCTCTTGTTTTAGAGATGTTATTCTAAAGTGTCTCTAACTACACTTAATGTAAACTTCTTCTCCAAACTCTACATTCGTATTTCACAATATGTGTAAATAAACTATACAGGTATGCTTACACAGATGTCTTGTAATGTAGGAATTCTAAAAAAATAAAATACTTAAAGTAAATGTTTTTTTACTGCTACGAGGCCTTACGTAAATAGTAAAGTAGCTGATTATGTAATAAATCTCTACAACTATTAAAAAGTTGACCTTATTTGGTTTTTCATGTATTTCTGTATACTGAGTGTTTTATTTTGTAGATTCTATGATTCTTAAGAATATCATAAGCAGTTGCACGGAGCAGAACCTAGAATGAAGTTTAGAATAGTTAGTTTCCTTTTGTTTCAACGCACCGTGTTACGTTATGACTGAAACTGGCCCAGAATGCTCTAATACTTTCTACACTATAAACTAGAGTGTAATTAAATATACTTTCCATTTCGGAGAACTTATTACATATCTCTATATAAATATATCCCTGCGTTTTAACACTTTTTTTAATATGTTTCAGTGCACGATTTCCACTTCCTATTAAAATGTTTCCCATTAAAAAGTAAAGCTGTACTTTAGTGATTCCACTCCACCTCATTGGCAAGGCAACTTGAAACTTATGTGCAAATCATATTAAGAGAATAAGAAATTAATTATAGCACGGTTTTGTTTTGAAGATAAAACAATTATAGGAAGGACAATGCTGACCGCTTTTAATTCGCCTAAAAATAGATGGACAGAAATTTAGCTTCGTAGAAGAACATGGCGATTGCCACCTGCAATATAAAGGTGAGACGCAAACTAATAAGGAATTCTTAGCGGGAAAAATCTCTGTCAATTCATAATGCACGACGAAAAGATGGTGCAACTAGTCTCGATATTGCACAGACAGCACACGCCATAGCGTAGGGTAAGGGTACAAATACGCAGACAGCGATGCGACATGGTGCGATGTGATGCGATGTGAAGTAACGCGATGCAAAGAGACGCTATGCGATGTGAAGCGACGCGATGCGATGTGAAGCGACGCGATGCGATGTGAAGCGACGCGATGCGATGCGATGTGAAGCACCGCGATGCTATGTGAAGCAACGCAATGCGATGTGAAGCAACGCGATGCGATGCAAAGAGACGCTATGCGATGTGAAGCAACGCAATGCGATGTGAAGAAACGCTATGCGATGTGAAGCAACGCGATCCGATGCAAAGAGACGCTATGCGATGCAAAGAGACGCTATGCGATGTGAAGCGACGCGATGCGATGCGATGTGAAGCACCGCGATGCTATGTGAAGCAACGCGATGCGATGCGAGCGACGCGATGCAAAGAGACGCTATGCGATGTGAAGCGACACAATGCGATGCGAAGCGACGCGAAACTAACAAACAAATCTTAACATATGGTATAGAACGCACATAGTGCGAAGGTACAAGACGCGATCTGTGTAATTTTTATTCATATTTTGCTACTTTTTATAATTTTTCGTCACAATCTGTGTATTCTTATAAAAATTCCACTAACTTAGGAAGAAACTCCTCTACTCGCCCCCTCCCAAAAAAAGCAGCTTCAAACCTTTAACTTCATCGATTGATTTTCTTTGATAAATTGGAGTATATACTACTGAAACTATGTCGAGTTTATGACAACCTGAACGGGATGGTAACTTGTACAAGTTTTCAACCTGCTCAGCACCAATCGAAAGCCACTGCTAGACAACGAGCAAAAGATGTTTAACTACGTAAATCGTTCTTTTCTTTAGTGGTCCTCAAAATATATTTACCCTTTACTATTAATACTTTTTTGGAGGCTTCCATAATTTACTATAGTTCAATGAATTAAAATCTTCAGCAAATCCCGATCCATTGAAAGATGTAAATTATTACTGTGAATGTTGCTGTAACACTTGAACACTTGACATTGCAGTTATAATCTCTTGGCACTTGGACAGAACGGGTGTGAAGGTTCCAATGTTGTAGTCTGATAAGTGACCTTGTGATGTCACTGTGTGCGTGACTCGCGTGTGCGTGCGTGTTCCGGTTCCGGTCTGGCCGGCTGTAATAATGGACATATAAGGAAAACTTCACATTCACAAAGTTTAATAAAGGAAGAATATATTTGCGTGTATTCGCACCTTGTTTATGCATACACTGTCGGTAGTAAAAAGACATATCTTCACAGTTTGCTTCTTTAAAATATTTCAAAAAGGATTAATGAATGATTTTCATAACTTTAAAACGCATCCAATAGCATTCTTATTTCTATATTGTCTGTTCTATACATATCTGAATGAATATTTTAAACAGACACAGTATATGTAAAACGTAGTTAGTCTATGTGAAATCCTATAAATAAAAATACAAAATAAATAAACACATTTACTTTCCCATAAACACCCCTGTCACAGTGAATATCACTGGAATACACCTCACTTTCCGAGGTGAGTGGTCTTCCCACTCATCGACAGCGGGCATATAGCTGCCAACCACATACTGTTGAGGCCGAGGAGCTCGAGGAACGCTTTCTCTAGCTAAATCACTCCCGGGACGGCAGTAACGGACTGGCACGACACTACGTTCTTTCCTAGTCCTTTCTCTGCTCACCAGTTCGTTAATAAAAACTAATGCTGGGAAGTGCTTTAGTTAAAAACCACATCATATTTCTAGTTTTAGCACGACGTTCAGCGATATCACAGGAACTAATTGACTATCACGCCAGAGCGCTATTGCAACACATAAGGTAAACTAATACAGGTTTTATTGGTTTGGTTTGTGCTTGCCAATATATTTAAATTTTTAGCGTTTTAGGTTTGTGAAATGTACTATTGAAAGCATTTTGAGGATCATATTTCTGTTAGCTGCTTCCAAACATCAAACTTTTTTTATTAATCTGCATTGCCACTACTTTACAATCTGTTATCAGCGTTATCAGTATACATGAGGTAAACGTCTTATCGCTATACAGATAACAAACTTGCAACTGATCAGTCGGACTTGGAACTGAAACTATTCTTTTAAATGGAAATACATCCCTGCAAATAATTTTACTATATTTGATTGCTCTCTCAGGCATTTCTGATCAGATTAGTTCCTCTCGAGTTTCTTCTGTTAAGTGATAATCACTATCTGGAAGGATGTTTTCCTTTTTAGTCACCATCGATGCCGCAATCCAGCCTGATGACCAGAGGTAAAATAAAACCGTTCAGAGACTAGATGATTTCTAGTTTAGTTCAATTATAAAAACAGTTTGTATTGCCTTGAAATACTATTTTATTAGTCTATAGAAAGAAACTTAAGGTTTGAGGACTGAATTTTAATTTAACCAGTTTTGAGCAGTCCGAAAGGGACAATAACAACATTTAGCTCTCTGAAACGTGAAAAAGTCAGTATTATCAAAACGGGCTAATTATACTTCTAAGTACTCTCTTCTGTCTTGCCACTCTAGGATACGCTTCAAGTACGTCCAGAAAGACATCATTAATATTTGTATAGGTTAAAATCTTATTTTCGTCTTACATAAATACGGCACCTTATTTTTACTGTACAATTCTTATTATGGTTTACTTAACTATTTATTCTGATTTAGTACGTTGCTGAAGACCTACATTTAGACTATTAAAACCACGAATATAAAATGGTTATCAATTAAAAAGTAGATTGAACGCAAAGTTATAAAAGTTTCAGCTTTAAATTGCTTTAAATCTCGTTTCCGCGAGACCTGGAACTCCAATTGAGGGGTTTAAAAGTTTAAAACTGTGGCTTTCAGATTAAATTGTTGTTCTTACTCGTAAATTAATTATAAATCCTTGTATCCTTGAAAGTTTGGAACTTTGAGATTTCTTACTTGAAACACTTAATAAGCTAAGAACTCATTATTAGTCTGAATGGTCTCTACGAAAATCTTTATTTCGTAACTCGATCATAGAGGTTTTACCAATTTTCCTTAAATTGTTATTATAAGACGTCACAGTACAACAGGACTTACAATCTCTTATATAAAGGCTGTGTAGTAATGCAGATTATTGTTTTAATAGGCCTACATTCCTAAAATAAGAATACAAATTTTATGTCAAAGTGTTACACAATAATTAATTTATTTAATTGATTTTTACAATATGAATTAAATTTAAAATGTTAACCGATCATTACAATATATGATGTTCGACTTTCAAGCTCATCGTAAACATGCTAATAGGACCGGCCAACTTTGGTTGAATATTTTTTCTTCATAGATAGTTTAATTTCAAAGTATGTATTGAAAGGAAACTTCATCTGAGTGATCAAAAATGTTTTGCTGCTCTGTTATAGATTTTCAAACTCTGATAGTGAAAACCGAGTCTTCTTGAAGTCAGTAAATGTATTGTTCATTGGAATAAAATACCATACTACAATTCAGGCGTCATTACTGCAAAGTCATGCCATGGGTTCCTAGCTATAAGTACTAAAAAGTGCTCTAGAATTTTGGACATCATTAATGAATGGCCACTAGGAAGAATTTTTAATTCCGCCTATAATGCCCAGCGTCTTCATGTTATAAATGATATTACATCCATTATTTCTGGCTACATTATGGTACAATGACACGTCACGAAATGTATCGAAGGGTGACGTCACGATGTTCAACGGAATGCTGAGTGACTAACGATGGAGAAACTCCACGCTATGTAGTAGAACGAACGCGATTACAGACCGTCACGTTGAGAATGGATTTACGACACGTAGGCTATTATGACTGGCTAACGATAGCAACATCACGTACAGGAACGGGATGTTGTATGGCTACACGATGGAGGACCGCTATACCACGTAGTGGCACTGGCCATATGAAGACGGAACGCCATGCTGAGGAACAATATACATGATGCGGCACTACACGATAATGCACGTCATTTTACCGAGCAGATCTGTATGTTGGTTAGCTACACGGTAGCAGAATATCACACCACGTAGTGGCACTGGCCATATGAAGGCGTAACGCCATGCTGAGGAACGATATACATGATGCGGCACTACACGATAATGCACGTCATTTTACCGAGCAGATCTGTATGTTGGTTAGCTACACGGTAGCAGAATATCACACCACGTAGTGGCACTGGCCATATGAAGGCGTAACGCCATGCTGAGGAACGATATACATGATGCGGCACTACACGATAATGCACGTCATTTTACCGAGCAGATCTGTATGTTGGTTAGCTACACGGTAGCAGAATATCACACCACGTAGTGGCACTGGCCATATGAAGGCGTAACGCCATGCTGAGGAACGATATACATGATGCGGCACTACACGATAATGCACGTCATTTTACCGAGCAGATCTGTATGTTGGTTAGCTACACGGTAGCAGAATATCACACCACGTAGTGGCACTGGCCATATGAAGGCGTAACGCCATGCTGAGGAACGATATACATGATGCGGCACTACACGATAATGCACGTCATTTTACCGAGCAGATCTGTATGTTGGTTAGCTACACGGTAGCAGAATATCACACCACGTAGTGGCACTGGCCATATGAAGGCGTAACGCCATGCTGAGGAACGATATACATGATGCGGCACTACACGATAATGCACGTCATTTTACCGAGCAGATCTGTATGTTGGTTAGCTACACGATAGCAGAATATCACACCACTTAGTGGAACTGGCCATATGAAGGCGTAACGCCATGCTGAGGAACAATATACATGATGCGGCACTACACGATAATGCACGTCATTTTACCGAGCAGATCTGTATGTTGGTTAGCTACACGATAGCAGAATATCACACCACGTAGTGGCACTGGCCATATGAAGACGGAACGCCATGCTGAGGAACAATATACATGATGCGGCACTACACGATAATGCACGTCATTTTACCGAGCAGATCTGTATGTTGGTTAGCTACACGATAGCAGAATATCACACCACGTAGTGGCACTGGCCATATGAAGACGGAACGCCATGCTGAGGAACAATATACATGATGCGGCACTACACGATAATGCACGTCATTTTACCGAGCAGATCTGTATGTTGGTTAGCTACACGATAGCAGAATATCACACCACGTAGTGGCACTGGCCATATGAAGACGGAACGCCAAGCTGAGGAACAATATACATGATGCGGCACTACACGATAATGCACGTCATTTTACCGAGCGGATCTGTATGTTGGTTAGCTACACGATAGCGGAATATCACACCACGTAGTGAAACGGAATGGTAACTGGTTAAACGATGGCTGGAAATCACGGCACGTAACGGAAGAGAATGGTGACTGGCTACACTATGGCGGAACGCTGTCACGGAATCGTCGCGCCATTATCGGGATAGTTTGCAGTATACTACTGTAACTCAACTTAAACTGTAAATGTGTCGTTTAGAATTTCCATACAGTTTTGAAAATTATTTATTTAGTATACTTATTGTTATACATTTCAAAATTATAATAGTATTGGTTATATATTCAAACAATTTGTATTGCATGGTAACGATATTTTATTCGTAATATTTAATCCAAAACTATAATGAAAAATGTTTACCTAATAACACGCCAAATTTCTAGAAGAATATTGTATAAGATAACTCTTGGTCAAACTTAATATAAGAGAATGATAGAAGAGAATGAACTTAAAAGAATTATAGTTCAGAAGTTTATTTTTAACTAACTAATGTTTAACGTGTCTAAGTTGAAAGCCGTCTCATAAGTAACAGTAAATGCTTAAAGTACGGTAGTTACTTTTCTATATCCACTTTAACAAAAATTTTTAAGCGATTATCAACTGTAAGACAATTTTCATGTTAATTTACAATTTTCTATAAATATTTTCGTGATATTAAATCAAGTTCTTATAGTAATTTATTTAATTAATAATTCTTTATTTTAAATATTATTTCATATAACATATTATTATTTTCTATAAAATTAAACACAAATTACACAGGTCCTTATTACCACAGCAAAAACTTAATTATTTTTTGCTAAATCAACAATACAATATAGTTTATACGTTGAATTCATTGTAGTGTGATTAAAAATGCACAAAAATGTGAAAATAAATTAACAATGTGGAACTCCCTGTATTTAGCCTGATCTGAGTTACTCCTCCGGAGGGCTGTGGATGAGCTGTTACGTGGTAGTTATTTACACGTTGTAGTGGCATGTACTAACAGAATGGTTTTGAGAGCATTCTTCTGATTTCGTGACGTCCATGAGCAGCATTAATTTTAATAAATGATTAAGTAAAAGTAATTTAATTTAGCGTATTTCAACTTTACAACTGCTTTTTAAATCAGTTGTGTCCAATTAACGTGTAACATATCGCGCAGTATCCTTTATTTGATTTATTGTAAAGCATTTTCTCAGCTTTGACGGGGCGTGAGGTACCATAACGACACGTTCATTTACCGTGTAGCCACCCCCATTTGATTCATTGTAAAGCACGATTCCACCATTATTTTCACGTGACCACGTGAGTTTTCTGAACTACACGTGACTTTACCCAGTACCTTTACCATCTGATTTAATGCAGTGTTTTTTTATCTATGTTCAGCAACCTTTTTGCTTAAATACTCAAGGCGTAAACTATTGATTCAAACAAAGCACCAAAGTCTTATTGTAGAAAAAAAGAAAGACATACACCTACTGTAATTTCTCATAGTACATATACTATTTGTCTAATAATAATTTCTTTTGCGTTGAATATGTAGAATGGTAGATCTATCAACTTAGTACGATGCTCAGTTAAATGTTTTGGATCTAACAGCTACACCATATTGCATATACATCCTGGACCCTTCTTCGGTGAACTCAAATTAACTAGTTTGCGTTTTCCGATATATTTGCCGATATTTTTCATATGCATTTCTATTAGAAATAATTTAAACTATTCGCTGTTTGGCGTTAATCCGTGCAATAATCCAATATAGCTATCATTTAACATACTATTAAGTTTGACCAAAGAATGATAGTTTTTCACTTTAACTAACTAGTGTTTAATGTGTCTATATTGCACCAAATGTCATAAAGAAAAAGAGGGTTGGGCAGTAATACACTGCAGTTAGTTAATATACATTCTTTCAACATTTTGATTTTTCCTTTATTTTATTAAATTGAATTTATTTTTGAATATTTGTCTGTTTTGTTTTTAAGTAACTCTGATATCAGTTTACTATCGTATTGAGTATTACATTTTCGATTTGTATGTGTCAGTCAGTGGGTATCAAACTATATATAATAAAAATGTACAAGTTCAAATGTTTTACGCATTATTCCTTGCGAAATAAAATATATACATATCTATTTTACTAAATAATAAATTGCTTTTATAATATTTAGCTGTGTAGGCCTTGTTAAATATAGAAGCTGTAAAGTTAAAGGCGAAATTCATAATACTAAGTAAGAATAAAAGGTAATATTTTTCTGTCAGTATTTAAAGGATCGAAATACAAAATTTCCACTTTTTAGAAAAAAATCGCTCTTGTCAGTAAACTTTTTCATATTGTTTTAAGTGAAAACGAAAATACGTCGTCTTTACTCCCGCCAGTTCTGATATTAAGAGTGTTTAAACTACACACACAAAGTTTTATATGATTGTGTACAACTATGTGCAACCGTGTGTGTTGTGTGAACTGGCACACTATACTCTCAGGCTGCTGTGCACAGTTAGTATACCCACACTTTCTATACCAGCCAAACTCACGAGTTAAACAAAATTAATTATAATCACTATTTCAATTACCCCCAATTATTTTTCATTAACCAAGTATATAAATGTGAAATACGTTTGCTGGAATTGTTTAAATTATTAAATATCGTTACGTCTAGTTAAAAAATAACAAACTTCATCTTCTCAAGTTGGGCTGACAGTACCGCTTTGTGTATTGTTTTTGTGGTAAAATCATTTTGCAACGTACAATCTCGTCTTTTTAATGATATTATTTCTCATTTTATCACAATTTTTTTACTTAAATATTTGGTTTTAAATCGTGGTTATACTAAATAAAAATGTCCATGTTAACTCTTTGTGTTTGTGTTTATTATCTAAAAGAATTCAATTAATTTAATTTTGAACATTTTTTATATCTTGGGATTTGTTTTAAGCAAAAATAAAGGTAATCCTCAAATAACTTGAAATATGTGTTTATAACTGACATATACATTTGTATATAATATCTTTAATTATAATTAATAATTTGTAAACATACATTTTAACACATTACAGTACTTTGATCTATGTTACATTCGATACATACAGTGTACTTTATGTCATATAAAAATGTGCGTTGTATACCCATTATATAAATTATTATCTTAGACGTAGCTGAAATTATTTTTCAATGAAAATTACCATCATCTGACATATTTAATGAGTACATAATATTAAGATTGTACTGATATTTTATTATTGCAACATGTCTTTAATGTAATCTGCCTATCATCATATAGTAGTTAAAGTATTTGTACAGGATGTAATGTGGCATCGTACAGAATAACATGATACTTGTACAGTGCATGTTGTGCCAGCATAAAGTGTACAGTTTACAGTGTATGGGGAGGCTGAGGAAGAAATTCAACAACTCATCACGCCACTCGTCAATCTCTTGGGAACGATTTTGTACGTGCACCCGAGAGATTGCCAATTGTTGTGTAAAGGTCACCTTAGTTAGTTACATTACTGTTGCGCAACTTCAAATACTACATTCGTGTTAAATTAGAAACTCTTTACTAAGATGGATTTTTCTATCACTAACATGCGTTTGTGATTTTTACTCGTACTAGATTGATCACACTGAGTATTAAACATTTTATTAATTATGGCATCATATCTATTTATCAAATTTGGCTTTTTAATATTTTCTTAATATAAGTCACATTTTGTATGCCCTACTTAGCCAATTTGAAATAGTTACTTCACAACTCTTTTATTTACACACAACGTAGCTATGGTGGGAAGGGTTGGGTGAATGCGAATGTTCAGTTTGCGCCAGTTCACCTTCCTCTTAGTGCAGCGTCTAAAACCTGCACAGACTTGATTCCTGGAATCATATTCGTGTCAACATGAAGATCCAAAGAAGTCGACGATGAAGAAGCTCATAATAAACTGAATTGTATTCCTGATAAGACAATGAAAATATACCTACACATAGATTACACTATATTTTATAGTCTAGATATTTCTGATGTAGAAAACATGTAAAGAACTATTTTTTAACTTAATCATTTGCCAAGTTATCTATGAATGTGCCAGACTTCAGGCGCTGGACTAAGATTAAGGTGGACTAAACCAAACTCTACATTTATATTTTTTATTTCTTATTATATTTTTTGCTCACAGTTTAATTTTGCTTGGATAGTCAATGATTTGAAATATGTCAATCGTTCTTCCTTTTCTTTAATTTAAATAACAAGACTAATCGACAGTTTGACACTAATAGTATAGAATGAAACATTGTACTAGATAGAACAGTGTATTAAAAATAATTGCTGAATTGAATCAAACTGGCCTTTGGTTGATGCGATGGCGAAAGAGTACATTATGTGACAGCGGTTGGTTTTAACAAGACGGCGTCATTTTGCTGTACGTTAATGGATGATTCATATCTATTTGGGACATTCGACATGGATGATGATCAAGATTAAAGTAAATAGAGTCCTTCCGCGAGAGACTCAGTCGTCAATTTGACTAGCCAGATTTGAAGTCTTCGTCGAATCCAACAGACAAATTTGTGACACTTTTTCTCGCTTGAACTATACGGGAAACACAAAATTAGATTTAGTTGTTAAAACTGCTGTTACGGTTGAAGTAGATTTGGTTTGTTCTTAACTTTCCTTAAATAGCTCTTCTTGTTAGGTTAAGTATTATATTAGACTGTGTTTGTTCATACAAATAAATCTTGGGACTGTACAAGGACACTTAACCCGCTTAAACTACAGCACACATTCAAGATTATACAACTCCGTCTGATAGTTTTTTTATGCGTAATAATAGAGAAACTAAGGTAAATTTGAAGTTTAAGCTATATGTAAGCTGTAGATACGGCATATGATATGTTGTGGTGTAGTATTTATACGATGCAAAAGCCGATACCGACATAATATCTACTCATATTGTATACTAATATTATATTTGTTTGTCTTTAGAAAAATCGTGTAGTTCTTTAGCTATTTGAAAATCATTTTACGTGTGTTATCAATAGTATTCATGTTTTTCTGACATTAAAAATGAGAAAAACACATAGATGGTTTGTTTATATGACCATATATGCCATAGCGAAAGATAGTCTTTTATAACCCTATCAGTTGAATTTTCCATTATATACAAACTTATTGTAAGTAAGCTGTTACAAATAGGTTTACAGACATACCAGTAAAGTATGACATACCCTTTTATAAATTTCTAGATTTTATGATTTTTGCCTGAGAACTACAAAACTAGTAAATTGTGTAAAATTTAAAAATATGATTTTTCAATGTTTATTGTTTCATGACAATAAAAAATCATTTCATAGGCAGTTACATTTTTAGACTACAAATGCACTATTCTACAAAATCCTAAGTACTCTCTAAAATGGTCATACAATTTTATAAAATATAATAATATAAATTTTCTCTTCCTTATAAGGACAAATATTTAGCACCTCACAAAGTGTTCCATTACTTAACATGCAGTACAGAAACACGAAGATAATTTTTAATAGAAGAACTGGACTGTCAGTTTGTGAATTGATGTGTTCAATAATTGAAGATCATATGGACTACTATCAGAGACACCAAACTGTACTTAAGCGTAAACAACCTCAGCAACATTTAACTACCAGCCTGAAAACTCCGCACTTGTTAGTGCGGAGTTTTCATGCCTACGATTAAGTTCATGCCTACGATTACGCAGACATGAGAGGTCGACTTCAGTAGTCTGATGTCCATGCTTTTCGTGGGTTTAAGCTGTGTCATGAGCTAGTGTGAGCGTATTCATGTCAGTGACAAACAACTTTGACGATTTTAGGATGAAATATTTTACTGCTGAGTCTCTGTTCGTAGGCGATGAGACTCGAGAAGGAACTTCGACCGACACCGGAAAAGGAAATTTGTTTATTCGTTGTACCCGATCTAGAACTGTTTGAGTGGCTGAAGATGTTGGAGTGAATTACTAGATGGCTTGCAATACAAACTTATGGACTTTTCAATGACAAGTGGGAATTTTGTTTAAAGACAAACAAACACTGTTATGTTCTCAAGGCACTTTTCAAGAGTACCTTTACGACCTTCAGCCTTATCACTGAACATGTTCTCAAGAGGTGGTTTGAGCGGTGCGTCTCGGTGGGAAGACAGAAAGTAAAGTGAGCAACACACTCGCTTATCTGATCGTGAAATAGTAAGAAGTCCACAAAAGTGCAATAATCGCTGTAACCTTTTCTTTTCCGGACGGCCCGTAGAAAAAACTCCGAAATTGTTGCAGTTGTTCACTTATTCCAATAAAAAGCTATTACATTTTAATGGTTATTCCGACTATTTACTCACTTCACTCTGTAAGTAATAATTTAACCAAATTTTTAACCAATCGTCGATAGCTGAACAGGGACTTTTAGTTTTGTTTCATGTACAATTCACCATAATATAAATGTCTAATAAATCATATAGTTCGGTAATTTTCAAATTTCAATATTTAAACTCAAAATTTTCAGCTGTTTTTATGTTATGTTACGTTCAGCTGCCAAAATGATGTGTTCTAATTATTTTCTAACTGAAGGTAACGTATTTTTGAAATATAATTTGATAACAATAAAAGTGATGTACGTGATATTCACAACGCAAAGGTTAAACTAATGTAATAGTTCAATTGTCCTTAACTCGGTAATGCCACAGTTACATAAAAATGTGTCGTTTATCTCATTCACCTAGTTGATATGGTAATTAAACACTTGCTGAGTCGAATTAGTCTAAACTGGAACAGTCGCTTTGTCAGGATGTGACTGATTAATGTTAATTTTAGTTGTAAAGGTTAGTGTTACACCCATACCTTTTTGTCAAGCGGGTGTAAGTATACGTCTGTATTGCGAACATGCAACATTAAGCTTACACCACTATGATTACATATGTGTGGGTACAGTTTATAAGTAGTTTTATATCGTCATATAAATTATTCATGTATTATCTGACAATGAGGAAATAAATTAAATATTTATTGTAATTTATAGATTATTGCCATCAATAGATTACACCAGTTTGTTGATTAGTTTCTTTTAATGCTTTTTTAAATGGGCGGTACATTATTGACATTCAAGTTTATTACAGAGCAGCACAAAATAAGATACAAGTACTAGTCTCCACAGCGTTGAAAAATGTGGGTAAAGACCCACATCAATGCTGACACAACAGTGTCAGTCCACAAAAAATACTCAGTTTTTCATAGGTTTGTATACTTTTTCTTATTGACTGCTCCATTAGCCAATTGTGATCGGGCTCTCTTAGATTTTATTCTTTTCACGCGAAAGGCAATATCTCAGGGGATTTTTCTTTCGTCACGTTAGTGCGGGGCAGCATCGAAGGGTATTACATCAAATAAAATTTTAACCTGAACTGATCCTGTTTCTTATAAAACAAAATAGTTCTTATATTTCTGCAGAATGTAAAAACGATATATATATATATATATGTATTTGCAAAGTTTGGAGCACGAAAAATGCACGTGAAAGGTTAAATGGGTATATTAATAAATATTTAAAGTTTTATTATTTTTATTTACTTTCTTGATGTTTGTTAAATACCTTAATAATTACAAAAACATAATTCCGATCAAATATTGCTTGCTGTGCATGATTACACTAAAGAAAATTAAATGAAATATGTCTTATTTTTTTTAAGCGGAGTTCACATTGTTCGCATAATTGAAAGCTTTATTTCATTGGAATTAATATCGGGAAATGAAATTAATGAGAAAGTGTATTCTCCGCAGTTAAGGTTGGATTTTCGCGTTTAGAACTTATATTTACAATTTCTTGCGTTCATAGCTTTTCAATATTATTTTTTTATAAAGATAAATGTATATTTTTTAATTCCATTGTGTATTCTAAAAGTATATTTTTACAATAAAACTTCAAAATAAGTTAGTGTGTATGTTAAGATTTTGAAACAAGTCAGTTCCGAATCCTCTGCAACCAAAATAAGGGTTAATAAGAATAAAATGTAATATATTTCTCACAGAATGGAAGTTAAGATTCCACTTGTAACAGCAATATATACCTTCAAAACGTTGCTGAAATAATTACACATGTTCAATTGTAATGTTATATATTTCTCACAGAATGGAAGTTAAGGTTGATTCCACTTGTAACAGCAATATATACCTTCAAAACGTTGCTGAAATAATTACACATGTTCAATTGTAATGTAATATATTTCTCACAGAATGGAAGTTAAGGTAGATTCCACTTGTAACAGCAATATATACCTTCAAAACGTCTTGCTGAAATAATTACACATGTTCAATTGTAATGTTATATATTTCTCACAGAATGGAAGTTAAGATTCCACTTGTAACAGCAATATATACCTTCAAAACGTTGCTGAAATAATTACACATGTTCAATTGTAATGTTATATATTTCTCACAGAATGGAAGTTAAGTAGATTCCACTTGTAACAGCAATATATACCTTCAAAACGTTGCTGAAATAATTAACACATGTTTCAATTGTAATGTTTATATATTCTCTAACAGAATGGAAGTTAAGGTAGATTCCACTTGTAACAGCAATATATACCTTCAAAACGTTGCTGAAATAATTACACATGTTCAATTGTAATGTATATATTTCTCACAGATGGAAGTTAAAGAGATCCACTTGTAACAGCAATATATACCTTCAAAACGTTGCTGAAATAATTACACATGTTCAACTTGTAATGTAATATATTTCTCACAGAATGGAAGTTAAGGTAGATTCCACTTGTAACAGCAATATATACCTTCAAAACGTTGCTGAAATAATTACACATGTTCAATTGTAATGTTATATATTTCTCACAGAATGGAAGTTAAAGATTCACACTTGTAACAGAATATATACCTTTCAAAACGTTGCTGAAATCAATTAACACATTTCAATAATGTTTATATATAATGAATATATACCTTACGTTGCTGAAATAATTACATGTTCAATTGTAATGTGTTATATATAATTCTCACAGAATGTAAAGCAATATATACCTTCAAAGATTACCTCACTTGTAACAGCAATATAATTACACATGTTCAAAACGTTAGACTGTGTACGTTTATATTACACATGTTTCAATTGTTTGATAATGGAAGTTTAAATATGTAAATATTTACTTTAGACATGATCAATCGAGAAGAATTTGTAATGTTATATATTTCTCCAAGAATGGAAGTTAAGATTCCACTTGTAACAGCAATATATACCTTCAAAACGTTGCTGAAATAATTACACATGTTCAATTGTAATGTTATGAAATGCTTTTGATTTATTTTTATTTGAGCTGGAAAAATATTTAATGGCAATTCCAATGAAAATCTTTAAATATTGTATTAATATTCATTGAAAATAAATAAAATAATGGTACATGTCTAATGTTAGATACAACACGTCATTAATGCTTTCATGCGAGCATTGGTGTTATACGCAAATAGCTTTAATAAATAATAATAGTTCACATTCCGTAATTAATTTGTTTTGTAAACATGACGCGCAACATTCAATTTCTCAACAGCTTGCCATTGTCCTTTTTTCATGTGAAAAATAACTCCACAGTTTTAGTAAACAATTGTAATGGATTTAAAACATAATATCGTTAAGCTCTGCTTTAATGTTTATACTTTTAATATTTTTTAAAATATTCATTGTTAAGTTGACAAATTTACGATTAATTTCACAATAACATCCCGTAATTATAGATATTTCGTTTTATTATAGCATTAAATTAAGAGGAGAGTGCCACAATTAAATCCGCCGTTTCAATTAAATCGGTGGCTAGGTACGATACCATTTTCACAAAAATTACTAAAAATAACCAATTTTTTTAAAGAAGGAATATTACAATAGGAATAACTTACACTAAATGTAAAATTAATTTAAACTTAATTTCAATTTTCAAAAACTGTATTTACAACTGAATTAAATAAAAAATATTGTAAATATTTTTTGGATACATTAAAAATGATACATCGTTCCTTTTAAGTTTATTTAATAGGTAATAATATCAGGGGTCTGACACTTATAGTTCTGTAATTATTAGTACATAATCTACAAAGGCAAGGTTTTTGGATAAATCCAAGTTAAAACAACGGTACCTTTATAATATGAAAATCTTATGGACAGCAATCCTCATCTTCGCCCTCCTTCTCACTCTGTAACAAACTTTGTCTAACTATATTCTTATTGTTGCACTCCTTGACCTATTTATCAGCCTGTTGAATCCTTATATCGTCGATAGGTTTTAGGGTTTCTAACATATACTTTCCTGGCTTGATTCCTATTTTTTAGTTGAACCCCCATTAAAAGAAATTAATGTATTATACTTACAGAGTTCCGAGACCTACAACGCTGCGTATTTTACTCTCTGCAAAATGCAGCTATTGAAGCTGGTTGTCATATAGGCAACGCCGAAGAAGATCAATGTTTGTTGGATATCTGTGGATAGTCTTTATGGTATTGTTAAAAAATAATAAAAAAAATTTATATGGAGAATAGAAGTAGTATATGTTTAAACATTCATTTGCCTCTGAAACCTACAAATTTTCAGATGGCGGCAATAATGACATACCTCATTAAATATTTTTTAAAGATATTTTTAGGCCTTATATATAAAAAGTATGTATATACTTGATCAGAATAAAGTGAAAAATATTCAAAACTTTTGAAACTGTATGTGGCCTTCTCCTCTTAATTGTTCACTAGTCGCTTGACATATTACAAACTAGTGTCAATGTAGTTTATTTATATAATTGTAAAAATATTGCTCTGTTGTAATTTACATGACCTAACGGGTGGCCTCCTTTATAACATATCAACCACTGCACGGGTTCGTGTGCGCACGCGCGCTCTTGTGTGTTTTGATGTGTTAGTCTGTGCAACAAGTTACCGAAAACATTTAACTGTCCATTTTCGTGTTGTTTTGGAGTGTTTCTGAAGTCTACACACAGGAAAGGTCCACTTCCGTTCCCTCCTTTTTTGCTGCAATCTTGTTTCTGCCGTGACGATTTCCATTTCGTATTGGTATCTGAACAGTCGTCGGTGGTTGATCGGCGAATGCAGACATACTGTGACCTGTATTCTGTGTTCCGTTTTCATAATAAGTGTTGTGTATAATTTTTAATTAAGTGCATGTTTTAGAGTTAGTGAAGTTGACACACAACATGTAGTGGTTGTAATTCCTGACTTACGCGTGTCACAACACTCTGGTAAAGTTTATATATTTTAACCTAGTTTTTAATTATGTGTCAGGTAAGTTATTTACTTGAAGATGAGACAGATTGCAGATCTCGTAGTGTTACTGATTTTTTTGTATCACTGAATGATGACAATTTTCCGGATAATCCTGTTTCCTTCACTTTCCTTCCATCGTCAAAAAAACTTCAAACAAAGAATTGATTCTTGGATGCATATCGAACGCGGGTAGGATGGCCATATAAGAGCTGTGAAGCTTTCGGCCCTAGTACTAAAAAGATTACATGTTGTGCAAATTAGGAGTCTTCAATGGCTTCTTTAATACTCGGGATTCTAAATGGCGTTTAGTTATCCGGATAAAATTGGCCGATAACACTAGTAGTGGAAAGTTGTAGAGATGGGGTTTTCTCTCACTTATCAATAGTAACAAGAATTACGGCTATTGTCATATTGAAATCGAGTACGATCTGATAGGGATTTCTCACAATAACCTATAACATTAAGAATGCTGCGTTAGATTCCTTGAGTGGGATCCACTAATAGAGATCCTAGTATAGTTTAACCATGTGGAGTGCGGAAATTTGGTTTCTTCACTAATATCAAAGACCACGTGATATGTAAGTGTGGCAAGTACAAGTAAGCAATAAGGCGTACAGTATATTACACAACTACAAAGAAGGCATAAGTTGACCTGGCTATAGTTTGAGGCATAGAACCTACTTACCTTTACAATATTCCACGATAAATGTATTCATAATTTGTAGCAACTAGACATATTAAGATGGAACCAGCTTATTTTTTGTGAGTAACATACAACACTACATATATTTATCTATAAATGTTATAATCAATAATAAAATTCAATACTTTACCTACTAAAATATTATGCCTTGTGATTAGCGAGAAGAAATTATCAAGGTAAGGAAGATTTTTTTGAACATTTACCATTTTTCACTAATTCCAGAACACCAGCATCATTATTTTTAGTGTTACATCATTAAAATTAGTGTTACTAACTGAAACTTTTGATGACTGAATGTTGGCAAATGAGAACAATCACGTTACCATCAAAATCCATATATTCATCCATATATTAATTTTGGTAACTTAAATTACTCATATTTGTCTATATTTTTTATCATTGTAACACAGTAACGACTGTTTAAGCTCCATAGAACGACATGAACTCACTTAAAAACCGTTTATCTTTTGAAAATAATTTAGTAGTACAATTATTTTTTCTTTGGTAACAAACGGGTGTTAGTAATATTAGTATTTTCGAAGCATGAAGTAGTGACATATCAAATACTTTTTTCTATTACAAATAAAATCAATGTAAGATGTCAAACCGATTTCTGTGTTGTCTTAAATTATTACTCATCATTACTCCATATAAACAATATGAACGAAATAGAAAGTTCATTGTCTCCTTGTTGGTACAAGCAGCAGTTGGTGCTTGCACGTGAAGCGTGACGCACCACACAGGTATATGGTACCGCTTGTGGCGCTGTTTGCGGGTTTACCTTGTGACACGTACACTCGCTGTGTTACTGTGATAATGGCAGGCATGTCAAAGCTTAAACTCGCCCTTGTTGTGCGGATTTGATGTAGCAATTAAAAGTTACAAAGCCTTATGTGAGTCCAGACATGACAATCCTTTATATTTCTTCTAGAGGAAAAACGTATTATGTAGTAAACCAGCTGTTACCATATTACACCTTTTCAAAATATATTCTCATTTCATCGTCAGTGCAAGGGTACAATAAAATCAATAGTTTATTTCCCAATTTGAATACAAGGTGGAGATATATTAAAAGATTTTTTATTACGTTGTATCAAGTCAAAGCCTCATAAATTCACGTTATGGTGTATTCTGAACCTTTTAAATTCATTTTACATGTCGATAATGAGACAAAAATATTCTATTATTAAGAAGTTACAGTATATCAAACATATATTAATATTGCTGATCACGAAGTGTTCTGTTGAC
Organism: Homalodisca vitripennis; assembly: GCF_021130785.1. Lineage (NCBI taxonomy): Eukaryota > Metazoa > Arthropoda > Insecta > Hemiptera > Cicadellidae > Homalodisca > Homalodisca vitripennis. Next base: position 51,787,201 of record NC_060210.1, read on the forward strand.
ATTTATCAACGTTAGTATTATTGTTGTATAAGCTAGATGCTTAGTTTATTCTATTTTATTTTAATGTGTGTGTGTGTGTGTGTGTGTGTGTGTGTGTGTGTGTGTGTGTGTGTGTGTGTGTGTGTGCGCGCGCGCGTGCGTGCGTGTGTGTACAGGTCAAATATGTTATTATTGTAATATGATAAATGTATGAAATCATTTAAGTTACAATATCATTATCGAAAACAAAATCCTAAGAACAGGATATTAAATAATAAATAAACAATTACAAAGCAAACGAACTGTTATTGGTCATTAATCAAAATAAAAACTCGAACGCACGCTCTCACTGCCTGCACTTGTTAGTGTTGGTCCTGTTCGTTTATTTATTCAAACGTAAGAGCGTTTTAGTGTTGTTAGTATAACTGAATTCAAAAAGATTGAATTAAATATACTGCCTGCCTGTTGAGTATAACAGCACACCTGTTAGTGTTAGTTCAGATCGTCTGTTTACTCAAATGCAAGATCGCTGTATTGTTGTTATTATTACTGTGTTCACAAAGATTGTTGATGTTTTATTCTCGTGGATAGTCCAACAGAGTTAGGAGCAGATTCTGGGCGCCCGCTCTCACTGCCTGCCTGTTGAGTGTAACAGTACACCTTTTAGTGTTAGTTCAGATCGTCTGTTTACTCAAATGCAAGATCGCTGTATTGTTGTTATTATTACTGTGTTCACAAAGATTGTTGATGTTTTATTCTCGTGGATAGTCCAACAGAGTTAGGAGCAGTTTCTGGGCGCCCGTTCTCACTGCCTGCCTGTTGAGTATAACAGTACACCTGTTAGTGTTAGTTCAGATCGTCTGTTTACTCAAATGCAAGATCGCTGTATTGTTGTTATTATTACTGTGTTCACAAAGATTGTTGATGTTTTATTCTCGTGGAAAGTCCAACAGAGTTAGGAGCAGTTTCTGGGCGCCCGTTCTCACTGCCTGCCTGTTGAGTATAACAGTACACCTTTTAGTGTTAGTTCAGATCGTCTGTTTACTCAAATGCAAGATCGCTGTATTGTTGTTATTATTACTGTGTTCACAAAGATTGTTGATGTTTTATTCTCGTGGAAAGTCCAACAGAGTTAGGAGCAGTTTCTGGGCGCCCGTTCTCACTGCCTGCCTGTTGAGTATAACAGTACACCTTTTAGTGTTAGTTCAGATCGTCTATTTACTCAAATGCAAGATCGCTGTATTATTGTTATTATTACTGTGTTCACAAAGATTGTTGATGTTTTATTCTCGTGGAAAGTCCAATAGAGTTAGGAGCAGTTTCTGGGCGCCCGTTCTCACTGCCTGCCTGTTGAGTATATAACAGTACACCTTTTAGTGGTAGTTCAGATCGTCTATTTACTCAAATGCAAGAACGCTGTATTGTTGTTATTATTACTGTGTTCACAAATATATTTGATGTTTTATTCTCGTGGATAGTCCAAGAGAGTTAGGAGCAGTTTCTGGGCGCCCGTTCTCACTGCCTGCCTGTTGAGTATAACAGTACACCTTTTAGTGTTAGTTCAGATCGTCTATTTACTCAAATGCAAGAACGCTGTATTGTTGTTATTATTACTGTGTTCACAAATATATTTGATGTTTTATTCTCGTGGATAGTCCAAGAGAGTTAGGAGCAGTTTCTGGGCGCCCGTTCTCACTGCCTGCCTGTTGAGTATAACAGTACACCTTTTAGTGTTAGTTCAGATCGTCTATTTACTCAAATGCAAGAACGCTGTATTGTTGTTATTATTACTGTGTTCACAAATATATTTGATGTTTTATTCTCGTGGATAGTCCAAGAGAGTTAGGAGCAGTTTCTGGGCGCCCGTTCTCACTGCCTGCCTGTTGAGTATAACAGTACACCTTTTAGTGTTAGTTCAGATCGTCTATTTACTCAAATGCAAGAACGCTGTATTGTTGTTATTATTACTGTGTTCACAAATATATTTGATGTTTTATTCTCGTGGATAGTCCAAGAGAGTTAGGAGCAGTTTCTGGGCGCCCGTTCTCACTGCCTGCCTGTTGAGTATAACAGTACACCTTTTAGTGTTAGTTCAGATCGTCTATTTACTCAAATGCAAGAACGCTGTATTGTTGTTATTATTACTGTGTTCACAAATATATTTGATGTTTTATTCTCGTGGATAGTCCAAGAGAGTTAGGAGCAGTTTCTGGGCGCCCGTTCTCACTGCCTGCCTGTTGAGTATAACAGTACACCTTTTAGTGGTAGTTCAGATCGTCTATTTACTCAAATGCAAGAACGCTGTATTGTTGTTATTATTACTGTGTTCACAAATATATTTGATGTTTTATTCTCGTGGAAAGTCCAATAGAGTTAGGAGCAGTTTCTGGGCGCCCGTTCTCACTGCCTGCCTGTTGAGTATAACAGTACACCTTTTAGTGGTAGTTCAGATCGTCTATTTACTCAAATGCAAGAACGCTGTATTGTTGTTATTATTACTGTGTTCACAAATATATTTGATGTTTTATTCTCGTGGATAGTCCAAGAGAGTTAGGAGCAGTTTCTGGGCGCCCGTTCTCACTGCCTGCCTGTTGAGTATAACAGTACACCTTTTAGTGTTAGTTCAGATCGTCTATTTACTCAAATGCAAGAACGCTGTATTGTTGTTATTATTACTGTGTTCACAAGTTTGTTGATATTTTTTTCTCGTGAGAAGCCGATACATTTTACGATGGAAGCAGTTTACAGTTTATAGAAACGGTGACGGTTTATAGAGGGCTCGCTTTCTCTGCCCTCGTTTTCATTATATCCGCACGATTGTTGAGGTGTCTTACACTTTTGTCCTAAGATCAAACATCTCTCAAAAATCCCAATATAAGCAAAATGTAATCGGGAAACACTGAATGAACAGAACTTAAACAAACTTGATCGTTAATTTAAGTTAATTAGTATTCTTTGTTTTATGAACGTCTGAGATGGGATCTCTTCGCATTTATGCAAAATCTTACCTCAGCTTTTCTGTATTAAAGAAAGTTGAAACAGGTTTATACATTTAGTGTATTGATAACGGTTCCATTCATAAATGGATGATTCGACTTTGTAATCGATGTTAATTCTGTTATAATTTGTTTTATTTATTTTCAGCTATTTATTTTCATTTGCGAAAAGGTTTTAGGCCAGTTAATAACATAAATCACTATACAAATTACTAATATATGCACATTTATATATATATATATATATATATATATATATAAATTATTAATAGGACAATAATAGTGTTGAATAACATACACTGACCTAACTAGGAATCATAATACGAGTAGTTTTAAACACATAATTTTTAGAAACCACTTATGAGCTTATTACCATTTAGTTACCTTTTAAAGTTTCAAGACTGGTATTAGGAGTTTTGAAAATAAGAGCAAAAATAATGTTTTAATAACTAATACATACAATAATTAACGTCCCGTCAATTTGATTTTTCTTATGATTCCCACCTGTAAAATTTATCTCGTTTTCAATTGTTCACTCTGACGTGAGCTACAAAATTCTAAGTTGGCTATTCCTTTGTATTATTTAAATAACACTCTTTGTGTAAGTAACTCTAATTGGTTTAGTGGTCATTTTACGATGAACCCTTAAATAAAACAATGTTAAAAAGTTAATATATGCCCTGAATAAATTGTTTTTAATGTACTTGTTCCGGCTAAGTGCTCAATAACAATATTTCAACGTATACAATATCATATAATAGGCTCCCTAATAAATAATTGATCCTGGGTGCTAGAGTGCTTAAACTGTGCGCTAACCACGATATGCCAAACTACACACGTAGGCACTTCCTGCGAGCCTAGGCGGTGCCTGGTGCGATCGTCTGCAGTAGTTGTCTCCATAAGGCTGTGCGTGTGGGTCACGTCAAGTCATGGTTCCGGCAAGAATGATAATCAGTGCCTAGTCTTGCATCACTTATATTAATTACGTTTATTATCCAACTGAGCAGCAGTGCTCAGAATAGTATATGAATATAAGATAACAGTCACCTCACTGTTATGTAATGTAGAAAGACACCAACGTTGAGTTTTCGAAAACTACTTGTGCTGTGTGGCATGGGTGTTCATAGAATGTTAAAGTGTAGAGTGTTGTCTTTTTAGCCTTTTAAAATCTTTCTATCAAAAGATGTCTCATTGATGTTAACTAGGTACGAGTAAGCTACACCATGTGTCGCAAACAGGCTTTGCTGACGTCACATGCAAAATCTCAAGCCTATAGCTCATTAGATTCTCGAGATGCCGGCGAACAAACATAAATGCAATCAAACGTATAGAAAAAAGATTTTACATGCCACGAGCAGACAAAAATACATTGTGTCAGCTACTGAGTGATAGGCTTCAATGACGCTCAGTAGAATACCATAGTCGTAGATAGACATGCCCCATCATATAACTCATTTTGTCTATAAAGAAATAAACTTCCATGACATTTTAAGGCCTGAAGATAAAACCTTTCTCGAGATATTTTGCTACACGATACATTAAGCGTCTTGTTTATTAATTTGGGTTCCACGGCAAAGTGTAAATAATAAAAGTCCACACATAAACTTACCAAAAGATGACGTATTTGCTGATGTAGTTAGACTACATGTATTAATATGCTACATGATAAAATCCCATATGGTTGTACTCATTTTGCTAGGAAAATGTCTTAATTTTTCAATTTTGTCCTTGCCATAATCGTAACCTCAAGACCAGTATAAAATGTTGTGCTGACAGACAGGCAGTTAAAAATTATTTTTCAAGCTTCTCTAGTGATAGGCTGTATCCTCAGTCAAGTTTTAGAAACATAGAACAAATTTGATTAATGTCATAGAATGTCTTATCCATTGTAGTACTAGCTTGTCAATCAGATATCTGTTTTCTCTGTTATGCATTTTTGATGTTTTACATCCGAGAAACTGTATTTTTCAGTAATTTTTATGATCAGTTAAAATATCATTAGATCAGACCAGCAACTTCACGTTAGATTGCTAGGTGACGCAATCACATTTTACCATTGTTGTAATGTTTGTGCCCTTTCTCGCTGAATATTCTCATTACTGTTTGCTCAAAAAAGATTGTAACGTTTCGTCAGTCAGCGTGCATTTTAACCCTTGTGTCACAAATTGGGAATTTTTTGTACGAAATCCATTGGCTAGCGAATCTAATCTGCAGACATTCTTAGTTATAAACAGACAATAAAGCTATTAAACTGTACAGGTCAAGCAGACCATCCTTGCGGTATATAGCTGTCAGTCTAACTAACTGTAGGACTTTTTCTTTGTCATTTTGAAACATTTTTTAACTTTGTAAAATTCCCTAAAAAGGCCCAATTTTGGGGGTCAGGGGTGCTTTTTGAGGGTTTTTAGATAATCATATTGTTATAGTTACTTTTTGAAAATGCCAATCAATATTTAATTTTTTTTCTTTTTACTTCTATCTTCTACACAAAACTGTGCACTCTGCATATAAAGCAGTACATGCTGCATGTTGTAACCAGACTTTTGTTGTGGTGGCAGTGAAGTGAAGTGACTAACCGTGTTAGCGAGAGCGCAGCAACGGTTCAATGTTTGCCTGCAATTACCACACCGTCACCTCATCCATTTAGTTGTCGAGTGATGATTGTTCGCCGGTACAAACACGGGCGGTAGTTTCACGATGCTGGTTCTATATCTAAAACTGGTTTTAAGCACAAGCACGCTATTTTGACCAACAGGTTCAAAAGGTAGACTAAAAGATAAATATTTAGGCTATCAATATAACTTGCAGTAAATAAGATCGACTTCCTAAGCCATGATATGTTCAAATAAATAAAGTTTTAATGTATAATTACATTGCGTATGCAATGAATAAATAATGTTTCGCATTCTCAAATAGCCTCGAGCTTTACATATATTATCATATTTATATCGCTTGCTAGGCTTTGCTCTCTAATATTGCCCTCTAAATTTACAGCTCCCAGCTTTCAACATTTCGAAAGAATAATTCAAATATAACAATCTTGGAACCGGGAGCACGTTTGTGTTGTATCAGCACACACCCCAGTGTTTCGTGAAATTGATGACAGAATTTTCCCTGAACAAAAAGGCAATCGTGAACTTGTGCCAAATTTCGATAATGTATCACATGGATAACAAAATTTCAAATGATAAATATTAGTGGCCTTTTAATTTTTACTTTATATTCTTAAAATAAGCCGTCGTACACGTAATTTAAATCAGCATCAGCCAACTTTATTATTGGCTGAGAATTGTGACTTCAGTATTTTCAAGTCTAGTATTGGTGCTGATATAAATTTTTACTGACATTTGATCATAAGTAAAAATAGATAAAAAGGAACCTGTGATAAATGTTTTTTACACCTTTTGATACACACCTGTGGTTACCTCTATCAATCATTGTGCCAGGCGCACAACAATAAACGAAAAACTAACTTTTGCGCTTATAAAAAGAGTGCAACTTGCTAATAGCTCCTGGACTATCAGAAACTATAGGATTGAAAAATAATACGATATTTTACAAAAATGAATTCCTCAAAGTGGTCAATTTCTTTTTTTCATGGTTCCATCCCTCAGATGTTTAAAGTTAGATATTTCTAAAAATTCGCATTTACTTAAATCATACCATAAACATTTACATAACTTAAAATACTTCACCTCCGAACAGCTCACTGAAAAACATCTACAGCATCCGAATATAACATTCTTCACACAAGTAACATTTTTGTCAACAGCAGAAATTAAAATCTAATAAACTAATGAACCAAATGCCATGAAATATTTGGTTGTTTCATGTTATCTCATATGTTTTTGCAAATGAATAAGTCGTCCCTCCGTCTTTGTGACTAGTACTAGTTTTATTTTAATGTCTAAATATACCTATTTAATCAATAAGAGCACGTTTAAAAGATTGGTATGGCAATCCTGTTATGTATCGTAGAAATAGATGCAATGCGAATCCTCAAGTTGCTTTGGGAATTCGTTCCAATCCGCAGAGTGCTTATGACCGGCAGTTTAAATTTACTTACATTTTCAACACATATCCAATCAATTTTTATACTATAGTGCCGTAAACCTTTTTGTATATAACCCATTGTATAAGTACCATACAAAACAAAAATATTGTTATGCAAAACTAAGCAAAGATTTATTTTGTATATTTTGTATTGTTCATTTTGTGAACGATAAATCAGTATAACCCTAATATATGAAATAACCCTAAATCTGATTACACTAAATACAACAAGCAACTTACTCCTCAATAAGTATCTAGGTGAACTCTCTATATATCTCCAATCTTTATAACATCCACTGACATTGTTATCATCTTGAACATCTCTCACAGGTTTTCCTGTCTGTACTATCAGGTAAATTTGATGTTTTCTTGTGTTCAACACTTTCCACCCGAAGCAACAAAATTTAACGCTAAAATCCTAAAAGGATAAAAGGGTGTGTAAGAATGGCATAGGAATAACAGGCAATGGTGTGCGCTGTACTGTTTGTTATATAATATAATTCATCCAACCCCCACAACGGAGGACGGATTACCTGGTCCCTACCAACTCGTGTTCCGTTCCCTGTAAAGAGCAGTTCACTCAATGTGATCGTTCATGAAAAATGCTGTTTTGCGGTGATATTAGTATTGCGGTGATTCCTCTCAGGAATTTTACAATTCGTGTGTTGGAGATTATAATTTGTAATTTTAGACTTTATCAGTGGCTTAGTAATTTTTATTTTAATGGTGTTTTTTCGTCGTTTAGTACTTAGAGAAAGTTGTAAAATAACATACTATATGTGTATACACAACTTGAATAAAAGATGTTTAGCGAATGGGAATTGTAATACAATTTTTCAGCGACCGCCGTAATCGTATTTGTGAATTTATCAGAAACGAGTTGTGTGACCCTTATTGAAATGGCTAAATGTGTTATATATACTTATATAATGTGAAACATTCTTAAAAACATTCTCTACATGAACTTGTTTTCTTTATTTTGAGTACTGAAATTCCTTTTTGTTGGTTTACTACGGCACTCAATGATTTCGTGTCTAAGATTCAATCTAGGATCAGTTAAATGCAATTTAGAGAATTATACAAAATTTACACATACACGAAAAATACCGATAAAAATTAATTGATAGTATATATATATATATATATAATATATATATATATATATATATATATAATGTATATATAATGTATGTATATATGTATATGTTTGTGTGTGTGTATATATATATATATATATATATATATATATATATATATACATAAATTAAATTTGTATAGACAATAGTTGAATTGAACAAAACGATCCTGCTCCGCCGGGAATCGAACCCGGATCTCTCATTTGCCGGCTGAATGTGCTACTATTATACCACAGATCAGAGCCCTTACTTTTTACGATTCAATTATTTTGTATTTGGCCGTATCTGTCACATATGCGTTTAAATAACCAAACTAACATATTATCGGAACACCCTGCCAAACGACTTTTATTTACATTAATTAAATTGGTATTAGTGGCAATAGCCGAATTTAATTTCAATAAACATTAAATCACAAAAAGTACTTGCTCCGCCGGGATTCGAACCCGGATCTCTCACTTGCCTTGTGAATGTGCTACCATTACACCACAAAACCCTTACTTTTTACGATTTAATTATTTTGTGTTTGGCCGTATCTGTCAAAATATCTAATTAATGTTATCAGTTTTTATAGTTATTTTTTATTACAACTTAAACTTGTGTCAGTACATTATAAATCTAACAAAGTCATATTTGTTCAAGAAAAATAACAGTATTAAAAACTAAAAATATAACACCACTCAAAGTACGAGTGCATTATATCCAGAATGAGGACAATCTTCAGAGATAATCTCGAGGTACCGACAATCCTCTTAGCCAATTAATCATCCATCGCCCAGCCAATCATCGAGGCCCCGTTATTACTCGGACCTCAATTGGCGGTGTCCTCCTCAGTCACTGACATGTCGACAAACTTAACAGGCTTTAACTAGTCATTTGTTACTTGATGTGACACATTGGTTGTTGGCTATGATTTCATCCTCGTTACCCTATTGTCGTTTCCTAGAAGTGCTTGTCACAAAGCGATGTAAAGTCTAATTCAGCAATTAAACGTATGTTTTGTTGCAATGTGATGTGATATTACCATTAATTGTGGAGTTATATGAATAATATTATTAAACAGTATATAACTGAAAAATTACATTTAGGGAAACAAATTCCTTTACCTATATGAATTAACAGGGAATGAAATATTATTTATTCAATTAATGATTTTGGATCAGATAAATTTTGTTGCTACGGGTGGAAGGAAAGTGTTGAACACAAGAAAACATCAAATTTACCTGATTTTGGATCATTCATTCATTTATTCAATTATATACTCAAGGATATAATTGTAGTTTATACAGCCATATCATTCACATATTAAACATACACTACAATATATACTTATCCTCTACTACATTTTTGACTTACTTGATTTAAAGGGTGCTTGAAGTTCATTATAACACCTTCAAAATTGATCATTCTGTAAAACATTACCATTTGTTACTGTTTTGAAGATAAGTATCTAAAAGGACTGTAATTATTAAATTTGCGAAAAAGTAATACAGCTAAAAACTGATTTTGGATCATTCATATTGATTAAATGATTATTATCAAGGACTTTGTTATTTATTTATCTTCTTACCCATTAATATTGTACACCCTAAATATATCTAACATTACATTTTTAGTGTATCCATTTTATTTTAATTATTAGAGTAACTAGATTTATGAATAATATAATACAATTTGTCTATAATACAAACATTAATGATATGATTGTATTTTGTTTCGTAATTCAAAGCAAAATATTAGTTTTTTGTATGCTGCAGTAGTAGAAGAAAAACGTCAGTAAACCTGAAGATTCAAGACGTTACAGGAGCCTTACGTCAAGATTAAATCTGCATATTTTTACAGAGGCAACTTGAAGTTTCTGATTGCTCGGCTACATGCATATTTATACAGATGGTGCTGTGCACATGCCCGGCCTGGCATTTATGTGTAAACTTCACGAAACTCGTCACCTCACCCTTCACTCCGTCTAGACAAACTTGCTTGACATTAAGCTTCAAGTAATCTAAATTCCTTAACTAATCAAGTTTTGCTTCCCAGGTCTTTTAAATGTAACATTTGCGTGCTTGTTGTGACCATACCAGATTACTTTGCTACAATAAAAATAGGGTGATACAGTTAATTTTTCACTTTCATTTCTATCCTAGTTAATAATGCCTCCAACATTTTTGTAAAGAACTGCATAATGCTTTAGCTCCTTTATTCGTGTTAATTTATACTATCAGTACATTTATATATCTGGTTTATTACATATGTTAAGTTTCTTCTTGAACTGTAAATGTTTTTTTCTTTGTAATTAAACTTCTCAGTTACATGTATATACTTATTATACGAGCTTCGTATTTTACTGCCGTGGAGTTTTCAATATTTCTTAGCTATCTGCTACGTATGTGTACATAGCATGCAAAGTTTTAGTAGATTTATTATTGCTGAGTTTTTATAAACAATTATGAAATTAAAAATACTAACGATTGGCTTCAAGGGTAACTTGTATATACCTTTAGTGTGCTGTAAAAGCTAGAGAGTTAGTTCTTTGTTACAAAGAGAATATTCTTGTTTATTCAGTCAAATTCTAAACTACATAATCTCTAACTAAATTTAAAAATTAAAACAATAATATATAATATAAATTAATTAAACTAATTAAAACATCATCACTACATTCCAGTACTTTGCCTACATAGCACAACGACAGGTTAAGCCACAATATGTATCCCAATCATTAGCTGTTATTTTACTTCCATACCAAATGGTGTACCATAGAATAAATGTTATTTAACAGGCAATGGACCAAATAAAACATTCATATATATATATATATATATATATATATATATATATATATATATATTATATATATATAAGCTAATAATATACTTGACTACTTCTTAAAACTTAAATGGGTGAGAAACCCCCTTGAGATAAATATGACGCTACATACATTTTATATAATATAGTATATATAATATATATATATATATATGTATATAATATATTTAAATTACGAGTATGTGTTTGTACGTATGTTAAGTCTGTCTACAAAAGGTTACAGTTCAGTCTGGATGTATGTTTATCGTCTCTGTAATAGCTCTTTATTGAAAGTTATTAAAATCATTCCAATTAACAAGTAACTATGGTCCCACAGCTTACTCAAATATTAGATTATATTACTAAGTTCTTTAAGAGAATTTCAAAAACCCAAAATTATAAAATATCATACAACCCATCAAAACTTAGTAGACAACTCCACTGTTTCAGGTGCATTATTCCACAGCAAATTTTGTTAAGAAGCGTTACAGTAGTTATTTTTTATGTTTGTATCAACTTGAGAAATGTCTCCAATAAGATTTAGTCTATATGAATTCAATTCAAAGCTGTACACAATAATGGTAGGTTAAAATTCAGCAACAAATACAGCACCTTGTAAAGGCTACCTATGCTCACGAATATAGTACACTACTAAACTCCAGAATCAGAGTGCTATTGTGGTAGTATCCTAGTTATCATCTGCAGCCTTGTGAATGGATTTCATAGATCATATTACTAAAGCATTCTACTGTAAAAATACACCATGCATGAAATTTACTTACTCGCGTAACTTTAAACATTCACATTTCGTGTGAAATCTTGAAAATGGTCTCTCGTGCCTGTTGTATAACAACCAACGTAATATTAGGAATTCTCACAAAATTACAAATAAATTTCCATGAAATACATAACGTAAGAAGTCATGTATATATATATATATATATATATATATATATATATATAAATGCGAATGTTTGTTTGTATGTTCCGTTATAACTCTGGAACCAATGCACTAAACATCGTGAAATTTTGTACAGTGATTCTACACGTTCCTGGAAGTAACATAGGCATACATACTAGAGTAAATTTGGTCCAATTTAAATAGTTTATTTAATTAATTTTTTAATTATAAATCGTTGTTGATGTTAGAGTGTTTTATATTGGATCCGACAGACTGCGCTACGACACATAATACAAAGCGAACTGATACTTAACAGCTGTTAATACTTTCAGCTGAAGTTCATCAAAGAGGCAGAAACATTTGTTTACATTTAAAATTTAGAAAATTTTTATTGTAAAGTGCTTGATAAGTAGTGTAATGCAGGTTGCATAGAAGACGTCATTGCCTAATTTTAAATTCAGATTGCACCAATGATCAATAATAATATATAAAAATGAATTTTTGTGTGTTTGTCATTTATAGACTCAGAAACTATTGGACCGATCACTATGAAAATTTGTATTTATTTGTATTTTTCTATGTAGAAGGTTTATATGCAATGCCCATTGATGTAACTCACCACCAGGCTGTACTGCAAGATATAAAAGTTATCAAAGCGCCTGCACATTATAAACTGCAATTACGACACAGTTACGTATATTAAATAGCCAAACACTATTTGAAGGCAAAGAAATATACGGGCAAAGCTTAAGAGACGCGTGCGAAGCCGCGGGAAACAGCAAGTATACTTATATAACTTAAATATTCGTGTGTAACCATAGTTATAATTAATAAAAATGTGTTGGACTTCATCAAACAACTGAATTATGTGACCTTTACGGGAATCAACCCTTTGCCTCTCCAATATTGAGTTTCAAATATCTGATATTTTCTCTTGCATATGATAACTACACAATGTTATTTACTTATAACCCGACAGGAGCTTCTTCATATCTTGTCGCTGTCCGTCTGCACGATCAGTCTTGATAGAAATGGCAAAGGGACGTTAAACTTGGTAAATACGTTCCACTTGGTCCAAGAAAGAACCTCAATGATTTTGGGGTCAAAAGGTCATAGTTCAGTCAGCCTATATGTCCGATTTTCTGTCAATCGGTCTGTACGATAACTCTCTATTAAAAGGTACAAGATACTTTTGATCTTAGGAAATACTTTATTAGTCCATTCGTCCCCGGAAATAAGCTATAAGCGCTAGAAGTAGACATTGTTTACCAAATAGGCTTCCCAGGCTTATTTATATGTGTACTTTCTTTATTGTAGCTACAAAGGAAACATCTATAACTAACTCTCGCAAAGCGTATAAACCTAGAATAAGCGCTAGATGCGGATCGCCCAACTTGCCATAGGCTATTACGGAAAAAATCAGCCTTCTTCTAGTCTTGACGAACAAATTTTCATAAAACTCTATTCATGAGTTATATAAGTTAACTTGTTGTTTGAATGTAATATGTAAAAATTGAAGAAGTACTTCCTCCTTAGATCCAAATTCACCTCTTACATTGTTGATTGTTCTCAGTTTATCCTGGAAGCTTTTCTCTCACATACATGTAATGGTGTAGGCATACCACGTTGCATATACATCTCGCACGTTCACTAAGGCAGAACAGAAATTTTCTCCGATTGAAAAAGAATCATTTATTATTTATTGACGGTAAAAAATATCTCCTTAATGATTTTGTACTAGACGCTTAACGAGATGATAAACATTAGGTTTCAATTTCGCCCATCTAAAACACTACCTACTATTTCAAAGAAAGCTTATTTATTCATTTATTATCACTAGTAAATTACAAAACATACTCCAATAATTAATTTAATTTTGCAAGGCCTTTCAGAATTGAGCATTCCATCGTCAGGCAACTTCACAAATGAATTTATATTTATTCATGCTCTTTTTCTTTAAAGGTTGATATTGTGTGCAAAAAAAACATCACCATAGCAGTGCTGATTATCTTTCCCATTTTCTAACAGAATTACAGCAGAAAAATCAAGAAGATGCCCTTTCCTCTTTCTATTCCAAATCATCAAAACAGATACTTTGAACAAAAAAAGCAATGGTACTGCTAAGGAGAATAAAACCTAAACTAATTTTGGGAAATTTTGGAAACTTCAAGCTGAAAAATGGATTAAACAATTTAGTTAACATGATAATGATATTAATACTTAGTAAGGGTATTTGATGAATGGATGGAAAGTTCTAGTGTCTGATTTTTGTTGAAAAGAGGTGTTCTGTAAGAGTTGAATTTCGCTTATAGTACAGCTGAAAAATGAAGAGCTCTAAATTCCTACTTGTGGGAAAATATTGTACGATATAGGTAATGTAGTCTCGTTTTGTCAAATAATTGCATAAGAAGAGAATATTCCTCAGAAAAGAAGTCACACTTGGCAGAACCAACTCTCAGAACCATGGGATCAAATCAGTGTTGACTAATTTAGTCATTGGTGTAAATCAGTAATATTTTATAGTAGAGGATACAAAGAGAAAAGGATTGACACAATACCTACCAAAAGAGCTCTTCCTCGTGGAATTGCGTAGAAAATTCTCACTTGGTATTTGTCCACACATCTTTCTGTTAATCGCAAGGAAGTGTTTATTTCCCAGGAAATGTTTATCCTTGTGAACGTGTAGTTATTTTCAAAACCGTAGCCCCGTATCATCCTAACTATGACGGACAGAAGAGATATGTCCACACCGTAAAAAAAGCTCAGAAAATAATTTCCGAAGACAAGGGCCCATTTCAATATAAATTACAAAGGCTTCCCAAACAGCTCGTTTAGTCTTCAAATCCCACAGGAACTTTATCTTACCAAATTTAGTAAAGGCCTACGAGCCAGCGTGAAGACGAACATTTAACAGGGATTACTACGTTTGTGAAACCAGGATACAGGATGAAATCGAGAAATTACAACAGGGACGAAAGCAAGCGAAGCGTCGGCGGAATCGTGTCAAAGGCCGGACAAGCGAAAACTGTTACAACGGACAATGGTTAAATATGGTAAAGAAACGTAACCAACAGATCAAGAGTAAATTTCCGCAATGTGCGCTCTATGGTATCACAAAGATTTACATTAAAAACTAATATTTATATTGAAAGGATTTACGAAATTATGTATACAATAAGTCGCATAAGGAAAAGTCTGACTGTATGATCTATGAATGTTCGATCTCATCGCCTGACCCCCTTTGAAATGTGTGTGCACGATTGTTGGTGTTGGTCCAGACCTTCTATTTACTCTGTCGTAAGGACGCTGTAGTGTTATTGTAACTGAACTCACAAAGCTTGTTGATGTTTTCTTATCGTGAGAAGCCCAATCCAATTTATGATGGGAGCAGTTTCAACCTGTTTTTATTTTATTTTTCTATTCTAAATGTTATATTAGTAGTAAAATTACCCACTTCTTTAATTAGTAGAAACTAAATATTTTTTAATTGAATTTATACAAAATTATCACGTGAAATATCAAATGCAAATGGTTGTGAGAGGTTTCCGCTTTTTAACTGCCTAAAACACCTATCGACTACAACAAGAAGAGAAAGTATGGTTTTCGTATCGCACCAGTAGCGTTGACGGCGTAGCTTTATGACCTAGTATCAAGCCAGGCTTTTCTCTGATAAGCGGCTCATAAAATCCTTATCTGGTAAGAGGTAGTTCAAAACAAGAAATACAACCTCTATGGGCTTTATTCCGTAACGATCCTGCACGTTATATCTTAATTCCTTAAATTAATGCTCTCTATTTCGGACATGGATGCCTCGGTAAACGCAATAGGCTATGGAGAACTAATTTCAGACTTTGTACAACCTTTACAGAGCAACGAATTAAACGTATATACAAATAATTACTAAAAGTCAAAGACGCTTAGGTGGGTGGGCGTGGGTGCGGCGACTCGGATCTAGTTGCATCGTCAGAGCACTGGAGAGTGGAGGTTGCTGACCAAAAGCCAACAGTGGTATTGTTGGGCAAGAGAAGCTCGGTGTGGCAACAGTGTTACACAATCTGGCAACACCGCACGTGGTCCTGGTCACGTCTGTACCATCCATCATGGGAAGCGGACCGAACTGTGAATGGGACTTCCTTCCAGGTCTTTGACTCGAAATTAGTGTGGAAAATTGGCTTAGACTTTCACAAAAAGAGTTAATTGGGTGTATATGCCTCAGAAGAGAACATTTATTTATAATAGCACGAAAAAATTTGTAACTTCTAACTTACACGTACAAACAGTTTCTATATACAATAAAATATTATATATTTCATTTTCACTGATTTTTATTTGGATTTTAAGAACGTGTTGCCAATAGTAGTAAACTAATGAAGCATAAAATATTTTTTTTATCATACTTATATGGTTAAGCGTATGGTACAAGTTAAAATCTTACAAAGTATACGGACAAGGTAAGCTTGTTATAAGGAAAGCAAGTAATGGTGCAATGCGTCGTTTTGAACACGCCAATATATAGCGTTTGTAAGATTTATTACAGCAATAGTGTATGAAACCAAAATAGATAGTGTGCATATAATAAAGTTTACTGCGCAATAAAATACGCACCAATAAAAGTATTTCGGATTAAGAACTTCTTGCTGTAAACACAACTTTTAATGGCTCACAAGAAATTTCGCATTTATGTAATTAAAAACTTTATGAGTAGAACTTTTAAGTCAGTATTGGACTTAAATTACATTGTATTTTCTTGTTTTCTTGTGTAAATCTTTAAAAAAAAAATTGTAATGAGGGAGTGATGTAAATGCAGGTTTATAAATTATTTTAATATACCCTAATGTTATTAAGTATTATAAATAAATATTAGCAATATGCTGTATAAGAAATCATTAAATAGAAGTGGAAAGGTCGTTTTTATTCCCTAAAAAATTATGATTATAGACTGCAGTATGCATTGAAATTTTTTCTATATAAAACATATCCCTTTGGTAAATCTTGAAATAGTTCAGTTTTATGTATAGTTGCTGTCTGGAAATATCGAAGATAAAAAACTTTGCATGAGTAATGCTTTGATAATTATTAGCCTTGCAAATGTTACACAATAACTGCTAAATTTTCGTATTGACTATTTCAAATACTTCAAAACTTAAAGTAATTTCAGTTTTACGAGAAAATAATATATTCAGTCTGCTGATATGCGACTGCTGTTTTTGTAAGTATTATAATTATCTGGAAAACTATAGTGACCTAAATTTGAGTCCTCATTTTTGTATTTGGTCCATTCTCAAACATTATCTTTTCTAAGGGTGATATATTTGACCTAAACAAACAGTAGGAGTAATATAAAACTAACAATAAAATACATATTAAAACTAAGTATGTTATTACGTACTCCATATTGTTGTTATCCAACCAAATGCTCTTGATGTTACTACTTTCAATTACTTTATTTAGTATTTTACTTCTTATGTTTAAGTATGTTTTTATATACTTGGAACTGTGTTTCTTTTACCTACACCGAAATATGAATTCTTAGTAAACTGCAATTGAGTTTTTGTCAAAATAGCTTGTCTCTCATAAAATACCATTATTTATCTTTACCGCCAGCGCCAGTTGAGTACTTTAATGTAGCTAACGCCAGCAAAGTCGTCTGATTACCAAACAATCATAAACATTTTACATCTGCGAGTAATTTGAATTTCCAGGACTTCTTGAATAAGATCGGAATGTAAATAGAGTCGTCTATACAAATTATTAAAGATCTACTTAAATTCAACGTTCATTTGTTTTTTTTTCTTAGTTCCAAATTAAGAAACAGCAAATACAATAACCTACCTAAATAGCTGCGGTAAATTTCATCACATTTTATGGATAAAAATTTAATTTTGCTTGTTTGATAAGTCTTTAGGTGAAGTTGTGATTTTTAAATGGAAAGTTTACTATTAACTGGACTTCTTACTTTCTACATTCCCTTAATCTACATTCCATTTGGTTTGACTAATTTTGAAAAGTAAGTAGGAGGATTATAAAGAAGATTCCGAGGGGTGTATGGGACGGGTAAAATAGAATTAGGTTTTCCAAGAATAAACAATTTAAAGGGAAAGAATAAAACCCTTCAATAGCTCTACAATTTTGTAAAGAACATTCGTTACATAGATATTTTAAATTGTCCAAAAAGTTCTCTACGAACTAGACAGATATACAATTCAAAAGAGTTAATAAACAAATAATTCGAGTAAAAGTCTTCAAAGCTAATAATAGTAACTTATTACAACACTCTGATGAGTACTGACGCTATTCCTGGGCCGAATCACAAACTGACTTTAAAAACATAGTCATAATACCCTGAACACTTCCTTTATATCAACGCAAAATTCAAAAAAGATTTCCTTATAAAAATAATTTTCGTCAACTGGACGACCAGAAATCTGGCTATACGCGGTAAGGATGACTACAACGAATTTTTAACGCGAAGTGACCGCTGACATGAATCTAGCTACACGAGGTAAGGATGACTACCATGAATGTTGAACGCGAAGTGAACGCTAACGTGAATCTGGCTACACGAGGTAAGGATGACTACCATGAATGTTGAACGCGAAGTGAACGCTAACATGAATCTGGCTACACGAGGTAAGGATGACTACCATGAATGTTTACCGCGAAGTGAACGCTGACATGAATCTGGCTACACGAGGTAAGGATGACTACCATGAATGTTGAACGCGAAGTGAACGCTAACGTGAATCTGGCTACACGAGGTAAGGATGACTACCATGAATGTTGAACGCGAAGTGAACGCTAACGTGAATCTGGCTACACGAGGTAAGGATGACTACCATGAATGTTGAATGCGAAGTGAATGCTAACATGAATCTGGCTACACGAGGTAAGGATGACTACCATGAATGTTTACCGCGAAATGAACGCTGACATGAATCTGGCTACACGAGGTAAGGATGACTACCATGAATGTTGAACGCGAAGTGAATGCTAACATGAATCTGGCTACACGAGGTAAGGATGATTACCATGAATGTTGAACGCGAAGTGAATGCTAACATGAATCTGGCTACACGAGGTAAGGATGATTACCATGAATGTTGACCGCGAAGTGAACGCTGACATGAATCTGGCTACACGAGGTAAGGATGACTACCATGAATGTTGAACGCGAAGTGAATGCTAACATGAATCTGGCTACACGAGGTAAGGATGACTACCATGAATGTTGAACGCGAAGTGAATGCTAACATGAATCTGGCTACACGAGGTAAGGATGATTACCATGAATGTTGACCGCGAAGTGAACGCTGACATGAATCTGGCTACACGAGGTAAGGATGACTACCATGAATGTTGAACGCGAAGTGAACGCTAACGTGAATCTGGCTACACGAGGTAAGGATGACTACCATGAATGTTGAACGCGAAGTGAACGCTAACGTGAATCTGGCTACACGAGGTAAGGATGACTACCATGAATGTTGAACGCGAAGTGAATGCTAACATGAATCTGGCTACACGAGGTAAGGATGACTACCATGAATGTTTACCGCGAAGTGAACGCTGACATGAATCTGGCTACACGAGGTAAGGATGACTACCATGAATGTTGAACGCGAAGTGAATGCTAACATGAATCTGGCTACACGAGGTAAGGATGATTACCATGAATGTTGAACGCGAAGTGAATGCTAACATGAATCTGGCTACACGAGGTAAGGATGATTACCATGAATGTTGACCGCGAAGTGAACGCTGACATGAATCTGGCTACACGAGGTAAGGATAACTACCACGAATTTTGAATAAGATCATTTTTTGACCGCGAAGTGAAGGCTGCCATGAATCATGAAAGTTGACCAAGACCCACCTGAAACAACGCCAATTTAATTATGTATATAAATCAAGACATTAATTTATGAAATAAAAACCGCTTTACCAGAAAGGTTAAGCATGAGCAACTCAATTACTGGATTCAATCATGAAAAGGATGAAAACTAGATTACTAATTATTTACTGTACAGTACGTTAACATTAAAATGTGTGAGACGTTCTTGGGCTTGTAACTATATATTACACACAAAATTTTATACTTACGGACACAGCATTAATATTAGGTACTGTCCTATAATATATTCGGTACAAAAGATTACAGAGTTACTACGTTACAAGCTTACAGTGCTAAATTTGTAATACTAAATATTTATTGTATTACTAAATATAACAGGGAGCTGCCATACAACATTTATCTCACACTACAAACATGCAGCCTGCACATAATGTCATTTTACCGGCAGTTCAGTCCCGGCAAATCTGACAACATCTCCAAGTCAGTGTCAAGTGAACTTCCTTTCCCGTGACCCTGACACGCTTTTAACGCCGGGGAATGACACTTTACTACCTACTACAAACCATTTTTCTTAGTACTACACCTGACGTATTTCTAGCGTACTACAGGATAGAAGATTTTATTACTCTCATACTTAGGCTACAGTTTGGTTACGTTTTGGAATTAACATTATAAGGTACATTCAATCATTGTATGTTTTTAAATTGTTGTTCTATTTGGACTTTAGTTCTATATAATGCTCATCGCAACGTCTGAGAATCGACTAGCTGCAGGGTTTTACTGACGATTATAAGTACAGCCGAACTCGAGAGTGTACAACAGTCCACTTGTTCTGAAGACGCAGCTCTCAGATCAAGAGCTTCTCGAAAGCTTCGGATTCATCTCAAACTTGCTTGGTCTTGTCTCTTCCCCACAACGACTATCACTTCCATGCTAGTGGGATTATCAGTTCCTCAACTGATATCATCTCTCTAAAGGACTTAATTTGTGTGTGTGTGAAAACAGTTTCAAAATTTCAAGATTCTTTCGAATTTTTCAATTGATTCAATCACTTCGGTTCTAAGTTTAAGAATGTAATAGGTAGATGTGGACATTCCCCCAACGTGCACCACTCACAGTGGTGTGTATAATGGAGTATAAAAATAAAAATTCTCCAATTTGTGTATATAATTTACTCGTAGTTTA
This sequence comes from Homalodisca vitripennis, assembly GCF_021130785.1. NCBI lineage: Eukaryota > Metazoa > Arthropoda > Insecta > Hemiptera > Cicadellidae > Homalodisca > Homalodisca vitripennis. Next base: position 51,808,108 of record NC_060210.1, read on the forward strand.
ACAAATTTGGTTGTTAATAAACTTGATTTAAACTGATAAAGCAATTTTTAGCACAGAATAATCTCATATAAACCGCCGAAAATGCAATATTTCTTCTCTACAGTTATTATACCCGTTGTGGTTAGTTTAAAACCCCAAACCGAAAAACTAAAGGTAAATTAAAAGTATGTAATTTACTGTTTCGTTAGAATAGTAGTACATTTCGTAATTTTGTATGGATATACCACTTGTTCCTAGATATTTTCACCTTACCAGGATCTATGTTAAGTAGAGCTACGGACTCACGGCCGCGGGTTATCACGACGTAACTGGACACGCGTGTTCACATGCACCAACGCGCACGCGCGCACGCAGGATTTTCAGCAATGTCGCACTACTTGACCTAATTTCAAGTAGTTCCCCTTCACGGTTTTTGCCCCCACAGGTGGTATTACTCGACGAGCTTTTTGTTCTTGTCACAAGAAGGTTGTCGGAACAGTGGTGGTGACACACGACCTAGACAACGGACTAGTTCTATATGTTACCAGTGAGACTTACTAGTAAGGTAGGACGTGAGTGATTGCGATCCAATTAACATCGTGATTCATACACTTCGTCAACGATTTTCACTCAGTGTAAGTCTGATTTTTGTTTAATCAAGTGCAACCAAGGAAATACTATTATTGCTCTTTTTTATTTAAAAAACATACGAGGCACTTTAATTGTGGATATATGGTTATCCAATGATATAAAATCTCTGCTAATGCTTATAGCACAGGACCAGAGAGCCAATTTGCATATCATAAGTACAAAACCTGATTTTTCTAGAAATCGATAAATTGTTTTCAACGGAAGCGTCTAAAACGTATAATGTTTCTCAGATCATTTTTGAACCAACTTGTCAAATTTAAAACCAATCGTAAGACAAGTAATTAGATGTCATATTTGTGCCATCTAACATTATACAGACCATAATAATGGGAAATGTCAGTTTGTTCAATGACATGTCATATAACTATTATGCATGTCAAACTATCGGTTTATGACTGTATCAACCTATGAAAATCTCTTAATAGGTTTAACCAATTGTACATCTTCAAATTTCGGAATTCCACAAAAAATAAAACGGCTGGCGATCTATGTCTTTCATAAGAAACTTTTTCTATTTATTTCAATAAATCCCAGGCTTTTTGTTTGTAGTACAATACTCATTAACTCTCGGCTCGTAGACTGGCAGAGATTAAACTTAAACTTGCAAACACCATTTGAGTATTTGAATATTATTTTAAAGTGAATAAAAAACAAATTAACTTTGAGCACGTTTACGACTTAAGACAAAAACTCCACACAAAGAGTCGTAATTGACAACTCTTTAAATGAATGACCTTTAGCGAGAAATTTTAATTAACTTCTCTTTGGGAACGAGCGTAAAGTGGTTTTAATTCAGACTCAACCTAATAAAACTCAAGTTATTTTTAATTCCTTCTTATTTGTTGTATTTCATTAAAAAAAATAATCTATCAAATAATTGTTTTGTTTTAATAATTATTTATGTATATTTATCTAACGTACACAATAAAATCGCAATTTTATAGACATAAGTTACATCGATACTGGGATTACAAGTTGGTGGTCATTACGAAATATTACCTCTTAGTAGTAATGTATAGGATAGATTCATTGATAAATAACCTCTTGCTATCAAGTCTAATATTTAATAATTATTTAGGTATATTTATCTAACGTACACAATAAAATCGCAATTTTATAGACATAAGTTACATCGATACTGGGATTACAAGTTGGTGGTCATTACGAAATATTACCTCTTAGTAGTAATGTATAGGATAGATTCATTGATAAATAACCTCTTGCTATCAAGTCTAATATTTAATAATTATTTAGGTATATTTATCTAACGTACACAATAAAATCGCAATTTTATAGACATAAGTTACATCGATACTGGGATTACAAGTTGGTGGTCAATACGAAATATTATCTCTTAGTAGTAATGTATAGGATAGATTCATTGATAAATAACCTCTTGCTATCAAGTCTAATATTTAATAAAACAATAAAATATACTTTACATATACTGTATTTATAAATAATAGTAAGTACAACAATTGACATGCTTAATTTTATGGCTTTCTGAAACCTTATGTAAGTAATTTATATTTACTAAATGTATGCTTTATTCGTTTCAGGTAAGTTTTAACCGGTTTATCACCATAATGCGTAAGTAAAAACTATTTAATGTGTAAATAAGTAAATACTGAACATATTTATTTATATTAAAGAATTTATACTACTAATTAAAATTAAAAATATATGCTCTTGTAAGGACTACGTGTTCTTTACAACTTATATACACAATATACAACGAAATATACAATATTGTGTTTAACTTATTTATGTTCTAATCCTAGATCCTAGGCTTGTACGTCCGATGACTATGATATAACGAAAGCATCAAAAAATTTCTAAAGCATGAAAATTTAAAAACGTATTATGTAATATATTTTGAATAAGACGACTCCCCACAGCGAAGTCAGTATATCTCAATTGCGTAACCAATATTTGGACGCGATGTGAGACAGAAATCTTGAATGATAGTGTTTATATAGGTACAAAATAGTATTATTACCATTCATAGTGATACAAGGTTTGTCTTGTTGAACCTATTTTGTAATAATGATCAAGTGATCGTCCACCGATCCAGTTTGACCCTGCTTACATATGGACTGGAGGGGGCGGGAACATTACCTGTAACTCCATATTGAGCGCTGATAACAGCTCCTGCAGCTACCGCTATCTAATCACCTCATTACCTCAAGTACTTGATTACGCAGATTGCTGTACTCATAGTGGCATTAGCTTTATCTGCGGTTGCTCTTCAACTGTCTTTGGATTGTTCTTTTATAACCTCTAAATTTGAAAGAATAGCATATTACACTGTGTAATATTATCTTACTATGTACATGTACCAAGGGCGGATTCAATACACTTTTGGCACTTTTGGAGGGTGCCATCTTGGTTTCAGTTTATCATGATTATCTTTACAATACGTATTATTTTACTTTCGACACAGCAAACAAACAAGTGCACTAAAAGAAATTAACTAATTCTAAAACTTTGGTTTTTATATTTCATAAACATTTTCCAAGATCTTGGAGGAGCCATGGCCTCCAAGATTGTATCCGCCAATGGCATGTACAGTGTAAAGAAATATTTGGTCCTCACAGTAAAAAATTGAATGTGGTGATCAAGTAGCACAGTCTAAAAGGTCATACGTTTTGACCGTAATTAAATTGGTACATAAATCTACTAATCAAAATAGTTTGTCGTATATAACTAATTAGAAAGCTATTTGCAAGTTTACTATAGTTCTATGATACATTATCGGTTTAGACCACTGTGCGATGCGACGCTATGCTAGAATTCGGGTCGTACATTCAGATAAGCGAAATTTCAGCTCGCCGAATTTACACGTCACTTGGTATAAACTCCGCCTCTCCGCTTAACGCTTCTGTCGGCGAGGAAATTTCTGTTCGTATGGTATGTAGGGAAAGGGAAGTCATGCCTTTTGGTCGTAGTTTTTTTGGTTCGTATAGCATTGCGTAACATACCTTTCTGGAGGCAAGAAAAAATATGGATATACATTTTATAACTATTTAATTGTGCATTGTACAATCTTCTTTTTTATTGGAATAGATTACTTAATTTAAAAACAAGCACTCTGGTTATCATATATTTTTATTTCTGTGAGGCATTTCGTTTTCAAAGGAAATATCATCAGTCCCACTTTTATTTCAGTTATGTGTGTCTTATGATGTTTTCATTGAAAACGAAAGACCTCACAGAAATATAATTGAATGATTATTGGAGTGTTTGTTCCTAAATTCAGTTTGTAAAGCAAAATTTCATTTCATTTCATTTCTGCAGTAGGTTACAATTCATCTTGAACGGATACAAAAAATTATTTTATATTGTCTGTACTTCGTGAACCAGATTTGTTGTTGTACAATTTAAGCGGATTATTCTTATGAGGAAAAATACTTTTTACTTTGAATTGATATAAAGGAAGTGGTCACGGCATTAGGACTATGTTTTTAAAGGCTGTGTAATTTTGGTCAGTTAATGATTCGATCCAGGAAAAGCGTTAGTATTTTGTGTCAGAGTGTTACGATAAGTTATTATTATTGGCTTTGAAGGCTATTTGGGCTCAACACCATAGGAAAATCTTATATGTAAAAAAATGTAATTTACGATTCTAGACTGAGGAGTTGCTTTGAGGACAACAGAGTCGAAAGAGAAAAGCCCTAGCGTAAGTATTTTTTATAAAATTTAAATTGAATATTTACATACTATTAAGACGGAGCCAGGATCACATATTAAACTGTTTGTAGTGAAAATCCCCTGAAAAAGTAATATTGAGTACGAGTTTGTACAAAATTTAGTTTGATAAATCGCCATTACTACAAAAAAGCATGAAGCCACACGGGGTGGTATCAAATATTCCAACGATTAAATACATTGTTTTTGGAATGTTCAACCCGTTTCTTAATCATCTAAGCTGACACGAAATATCTAAAAAGTTAAGTCTGAAAAGGTTCAGTCGTTATAAATCTGACTTATTATTTGGTGGTATTGTGGTGGTTTTTAGTTCCATACGTAATTTTGTTTTCAAACATATTAACACCGTTACAACGTCCTCATGGCCAAGAACATAAGCTATTTAAAACTTTTATAAAACTAACATCCTAAATTTTGTCTACGTCCAAAAAAATATCTTATTAGTTTTTTTCCGTATCTCATAGTTTATGCATGTTCTCCTTGCAGGAATATGAAACAATTAAATAAATTTAATACTTTTACACGACTTTTTCATGGACTTACCTTTTTTTACGTACAATATGTATATTGTTTCATAACTTCTTAAAGGCTTTCCCAATTTAAACTACAATTCGATCGTTAGATTTCTCTCTCAACCTGAGGTTTCTAAGCCTATAATTTACTAGAAGTACACACTCAGTTTTTATCGAAAGTGAATATAATAATAATCTATATGACCTTATCATTAAATGCCTGATGATAATAAAATATGGAGCGTGTTTTTATAAATTAAAAATTTGAAATTGTAATTTTTTTTATAAAATGAGCAATAATTAATTATTCTTGCAATATTTACGCAGGATTAACAGTGTTTGGGAAGTTAAAAGTTTGAAACGTTTAAATGCCGCCATTTTTAAATGGAAAGTGATAATAGATATTTAAATATTTTCTATTTGACTTTAAATAGATTAACATAAATGCCAAGTTTCATATTATTTGTTTCATCAAGTGTTTAAATAAAAAACCCCATATGAACAGAAGACACTAAATGAAGCGAGATAGGACTTTGTGTTCATATGGACTTGTGTGTGTGTGTGTGTGTGTGTGTGTGTGTGTGTGTGTGTGTGTGTGTGTGTGTGTGTGTGTGTGTGTGTGTGCGTGTGTGCGTGTGTGTGTGCGTGCGCGTGCGCGCGCGCGCGCTATTATATCCTGAAGTTGTGCCAATCTCTTGCGAAACACCATGTATATAAATATATATTACATATACATTCACCATGAGGGCGATTATAATTAGCATGTTTCTTTGACTTATACCTAAAACTTAATAATCACACTCATTTACTTAACCCTGCAAGATTTTGAGCAACATCAATCTCATATAGTTTATCAATTATTTTAAAGTTCTTGAAAGCATAAGTGCCTCGAATACCTGCGTGCCAGGCAACGAATTATAATAATGGAACGCGCTCTGGGCCGGAGAAACCGAGCCGAAATCCTGGGCTGCGTTCCGAGTCTGCAGGCGCTGGAAATGGGCAAGAACTAACTCCGCCCATATGGCAGGCATTATAGTAATGATCTAACATCACTTTAAAACGCCTTCTATGCTTAATACAATTGTTAGATACTACAATTTATTTATTATTACAAATGTTAGTAGCTGATTTTTACCGTGGATTTTTATTTTTAGTTAAAAAAAACGGATGTTTGTACAATATCAAAATAACTGAGATTTTGACTTTTATTTTTCTTACAAAGTCGGAAACAAAGATTACAGGCATTAAAATATTTCCCAGATGAAAAAAAAACAACTTTTTATTGACAGTATTTTATTTCAAAGTAAACTACATAAAATTTACAAACATGGCACACTTAATCTACGTGTTAGAAAATAAAATTATTTTGACCAATTTTTGCCTTATTTCTAAGTTGGATTTTCGTATAATGTCAAAAGTGTTATGTTTTTTTTCGATGTGATGAGATATTATTTTAAAAAATAGTTTAGTCACAGTTTTAATTAAAAATAACTCGTGGCTTCCAGTGAATTCGTCAACTTAGAAGTGGTTGCATTTGTTTGAGATAACTAGAGCAAATAATAATATTTTACAATAATTTTCAATACCGTACATCATCACTTGATCTACTTAATTTACCCTTAGATTTAAAATCAATAAAAAGTTAATGTGTTCTAAGATCAGCATCATTGGCATGGAGTACAGAACTCGGCGAGTTCTTGCCCACTTTAAGCGCCTGCAAATCCATGGATACACCAGTAACGCACAGCTGTGTGCGACCGGAAAATACAACATGTGGCTTATGGGCAGTGCGCGTTCCAGTAGTATAGTTCGTTGGTGCCAGGTACAGTAATTTGCCTTGGATATGTCAGCTGATGATTGATAACGACAAGATAATGATGACAGATGTAGTTCTCTGACCTGGTCATGGCGGACTCGTTCCGTGCTCAGACCTTTGGAATCATAAAGAATTCTTTGTTCAATTTTGAGTTGAAATTGCGCTCGGACTTTTTGGGGAGAAATATTTAGAATTTTTTGGAAGAACTGAGACATCTAAGGGTACGAATACACAGACAGTGACGCGACGTAAGGCGACGCGAATTGTCAAGTACAGTAACATATGGAATAAATAACATCGTTCCATAAGTTCACATACATTCTTTGCCACTTGGTATAGAGCTGTATGTCTGTGTGTCACTTCTTAATATGTTATAAAATATACAGGAATTAATTAGACAGTAAAGAGTTGAGACTAATAAAGCTTTATTTCTTGATTTGGTAATTATGTAAGTGTTTGACACAAACAAGGATAATAGATTCAGATTGCCACAGTTATGACAACCGTGTTAAAAATTAACACAAAAAATCTATATTTGAGTTTTAATATATTTAAGAAATACACACGTGTAAAATATTTCACGTCTTATTATTATGAGAACAAATTACATCAAAATTTGTTTTCAATACTTATAATTTCTAGCACTAATTTCAATTCCGTAAACCGAACCTTTTCAGAAATTGAATCTATTAAAGTGGTTAATTTGGAACGTATTAATGGACTGTTTGTACAAGGTATAGTAATGTATTTTTTTTTTACAAAGTCAATTTCTCGCCAATATAAATAGTAAACTTATTCAATGTTGTCTGTGGTAGGGTATCATCTAATATGCTTGTATCGTGCCTGAAATGGCGGCACCAGTGAGAGGAGGGTGAGGGGTACACGCTGCTAATGAGTACACCCTCAAAGACGTTTAAAACCTTTGATGTTTTATTTTATGAAGCCTTGACAACATTTCCCCATTACTGCGCGTTAAATTATGAATTCACACAGAACACTCCATTATTGAATAATATCGTGTTTAAAGGATTTTGCTGTAATAACACTGGTATAGTTCGCATAAAATTGTAATTTACTCAGGAGGACGCTAATTGTTTACATTACCACATTATCCGGCTGATTAATATGAGATGCCACACCATCTGCTGCGTAGTAGTACATGATTTACGTTAGCCATTACTGAGGTATAACTTTAATGGTTTATTGTGACGGTACGCGCTCGTACTCGAGTAGTGAAAGTTGCCAAGTCCCCGGTACGTGCTGAGTGTACAAACTCTCCAGGACCCTGAATTACGTCTCTGTGCTAGCACAATAACAGCCACCTAAACAAACGAAAAGCGTGTTCATTGGGTAAGTGTTAGTTTCTAACTAACTTTCTTTTGTTTTAATTTTTTTATGGAGAAGCGTACCCCCGATTCTACCCATCCTCATGCGCCACTGGCCTGTGCGAGAATGTTATCAAACAGAATAAGTAGAAGGTTCAATACAGTACGAGGTTAAAGGTACTTGTAGATTGTGTTATGGTCACAGAGAGGTTTTGAACCTACGCCATCCTTAACTCAGATCCAAATTCTGATGTTTTAGACCACTCAAACACATATCTTCAATATAAAGTACTTTGATTAAACAGATTTAAATTTAATTTACCTTGAGGTGTCAATTTTGCCCATCATTTAAAGAATTTAGTTCCAGACGCGAGGATTAACATGATAAAACCTTTTGTTTACTTAAAGGTCGGTGCATAGAAACGTCTTATTGAAATATTTAGTCTCCTTTTTGGCCTGAACACTCAAAATATATGTCTGTGTATGGATAGTGAGTGCAGTATAAGTTTAATTTTTCTGATTAAAAATAATCCGGTAAAAAAAGGATTTAAGTTTATTCTATCTCTGGTCCAAAGTCGAAGATCAGCTTCTTCTTTTCTGGGTCTGTTTTCGTAATTACAGAAAAATAGTATAGTTATTTGCCTATTTACAGGAATAAGATATCTGAGAATTGATATTATAATGGTAAGATCCAATACAACATTTCACAAGACTATAATCTAGAACTTTAAGTAGGCGTGCTCTTTCGTGGGTCTTACTTAATCTGATGTCATTTGCTTACAACGACTCTTCACCAAACTACTCGAAAATCTTAATAATTTCGTCACTGAGGATTCCTTGAATTCCCGAGAGAACTTTCGATGTTGGCATCTGCGGAAATACTGTACCAGTAGCGTCATATTTCACAGAAAGGCCGTTGGGTTTTTATCTGGATTTTGAGACCCATTCCTAATGCTGGACTGGAGCCACGTCATTCCTAGATTTGGAACGTCCAGAACACAAACTGCCCGCATATGATCATAACAAAAACCCCACACAAGGATTTCTTTTACTTGCAATCTTACTTACTAGTTTACTCCACTTTACTAAATCATGACTTACTACTAAAATAAATTGTCTAATAGTATAACCAAAAAAAACTAATTGTTGTTAACAAACGTATAATACCAAAAAATATCCCAAGGCAACATCAATAATAAAATACAAAGGTGAAACTCTTCAGTCAAAACTAAAATAAAACTACAGAAATTCAGCTTAGGCCAAAACAAGAAATAGCTTTTCAGGCTTTACATATATGTGTATATATTTATATATACGTTATGTCTTGTAAAATTATTCTTATATACAATTTGATCCAATTGAACTATAATTCTATTATACATTTATCAATTCCAAAAAGTTTAAATGTCTTGCTATCACAAGATGGACTGTTAGATGGAGCATCTCTTTTAATCCAAGGGAATGAACTCATATGCGTACCTTCTCTTATTTATATAATTATTTTCGCAGTTAATTACCACTAATTATAGCTAATATCATCAATAGGTGCATCATTAAAATAAGCGTATTCAATTCATGTATATATTAATTACAACAAAACGCCAATACTAATAAATAATGAAGAACAATAATATAAACAATAAATATTTATTGTCCTAAAACATTTCTATAAAATTGAATGCATTATATGTTACCACATTAAACGATAATTAATAACATAGTGAATATTTAGGTACAAATATACAAAACACATTTATAGTTCTTCTCTGAGAAGAAAATTAAAAGAAAGAAAGTTAATATCAATTTAATTTACAAATAAAAATACAATGACTGTAGTACTAAAAGTGTTAATACCAATAGTGAACAAAGCAAACATTGTAAATATAAAAAAAAATAATTACAAACTACGTCTTATACATAAAAAACATACTTGTGAGGCAAGAACATTTATTTTATTATGAGAAGACAACACCTAAAGCAGTGACAATTTAGGACGGTGTTTACCCAAAAGATTTATAGAGAATATAACGTGAGAAAATATTAAAGTAAAGTAATAATCGGAATGAGATGAAAGAAAAGTGTCAAGTACAAGGGTGTGAGACTATGTTATAATAGAAGCGAGTGCAACACGGATACCGTTGTCTGAACTCCTTTGAAGTATCGTGTAATAAGAGATGCATCAAAGTACGCCTTGGCTGCATTGTCACAATTAATTATTACACTGCAGTATGTCATTAATTACTTTACCAACAACTGTGTAATTATCGACTTGGTTTTATTAAGAACCTCTTTATGACCCATTTACGGTGTTGCAGTTTTTATTGGCTCGCGTGTGGCAGAATATAAATCATCATCAGGCGATAAAATTCTAAAATTATCACAAGTTGAAAATTAAAATTTCAATTTAGAAAAAGTATATTTACATGTAAATAAAACAAAGTTGTCATATGATTTTATTTGTTCAATTTTGGTTTACAATATTGAAAAACTAACTAAGCTGATTGTCAGTTATTCAATGCGCAGTCACAGGACAGTATGAGCCTAGAATTAACGAATAAAAGAGACCCACACCCGCTCTCTTCTTTTACCAATATTTTTTCTGCTTTGAAGATCGTAATTTTCGACTGATTACTAGTTTGTTATCAGTCGTCGGTTATTGCGTGCATACCTATTGTGACGCATTCTATAGTCCAGTAGATAAATAAATCTAGTAGATAAAATTTGGGTTCATTAGGTGCGTGTCTTAGAGATATGGACCGTGGAGTTGAATCATGTTTCTTGTGATTCGAGTCAGAACTTTCTTAGGCGAGTCATAACGCCCACCAACAGACCTCAACACATGGTGTTACCTATTCCCTGTATCACTGAAAGATGGCACAAGAAATAACAATCGAGGTTTCCATTGGTATCTCATATGGCCAATTGTACTATTAACAATAACTCCTGACGTCTTAGTACTCAACCATGTCATTGGATTTTACTTACAGATGCATGTGATCACAGTAAAGCTGTTCCGCTCTTTGATTTCAGGGCTCCGACTGACTGTCTTCGATGTGCTCCACGACTGGACCATCACTTATCTAGTTCGGATGTCGTTTTATAAAGTAGTTTGCTAGAAAATTTCGTTGTAATGCGATGGATTGTGTCAGAAGTCACTGGTAACAGCTAATACGTCAAGGAAAATGTTACCTCTCGTATTGTAAAATTTTATATGTATTTTAATTGTATTATCAGTATGAAAAGTCTCAGACTTCATTAAATCGCACACAATTTAGTTGAAGCTCGTGTCTTCTCTTGTATAAAACATTCCATTTCAATAATATTTGGTATATTTTTTTCTTAGCAATTACCCAAACAATACTAAGTACAGTTTGTCATGTGCTGGCGGCCACACCAGACGACCTTCGGGCCTTTGTTGAAATATGTTTTTATTTCTTGTATATTATTTACCAATTTTAGCATCCTAATAAACAAAAGCGATCATAGATGTAACGAATTTTTGTACATTGAATCTTATAGCAAATTCTTACCGTACTGAATATTGAAATCTCTATCAGTTATTGCTTTCAGCAATATTATTAATCTCAACAGTTAAGTTAACCTATAAACTGTGAATCACGAATGTCCAAAAAAAGGTTTCTCATAGTCTAACACGTAAAGGACAACAGTCTTATTCTTCTTTAACGATGTTTAATTACTATTTAGTTATGAACATTTTTAGGATTTATTTTACTTTGCTCTTGTGATACACAAAAATTTTATTTGAAAAGCGTAACAATTTTGCTGGATATATATATATATATATATATATATATATATATATATATATATATATATATTTATTTATACATAAATATACATTTATATACATAAGGATATATATGCATAAATCCTTGTGTTTATAAATCCAGCAAAATTGTTACTCTTTTAGAATTAAAATTTTTGTGTATCAGAAGAGCAAAGTAAAATAACTCCTAAAAATGTTCATAACTAAATAGTAGTTTCGTGAAAGAACACACACTCACTTATATATATATATATATATGCAGTAGAGACTTGTGCAGTACGCTGATGACACGACACTTTGTTTCACCAACAAATCAAAACCTATTCTGAAACAGCAAATCTTTCTTGACACCAACAATTGTGTCCATCACTACAACAGCCTCAACCTCAAAGCGAATTCTTCAAAATCAAATTTCTTGACTTTCGCGTTGCGATCAGGAAACTCCAATGACGGGCCAGCCGTTTTATTGGATGACTCTTTCCTGGAGAAAGTCGACTGTTCAAAATTCCTCGGAATATTCCTGGATCGGGGATTGACTTGGAATTATCACATTGATCATGTTTGCTCAAAACTGGCCTCGGGCAACTATGGTTGAGGTCTTTAGCCAAATACTGCCCCATTCAGGTACTGATGACGGCTTATTATGGCTTGCTCTACCCCCACCTCACCTACGGTTTGGTGCTGTGGGGAGCCACCGCAAACTATCAATTTTTCAGAGCATTCAAATTGCAGAAGCAAGCGATTCGCATAACCGCACAGTTAAGGTTCAGAGAAACATGCAAGGAAGCTTTTAAAAAACTGCAACTGTTGACTCTGCCGTGTCTCTACATCCTAGAGACAATCTTTTTTTGTATGTCTAAATGTGCCACACGTGGCCGAGACATACATTCGTATGGGACAAGAGACAGAGATACCTACCGAACTGGAAGTCACAGGACGGGGGTTTACGAACACTTGCCTTCGCAGTCAGGAGTTCGTTTTCTCAACAAGTTGCCAAATTCAATCAAAAATGCCCCAACGCCCAAAGCGTTAAAAGCTCGTTTAAAACGCTTTTTAGCGTCTCAAGCATTTTGTAGTGCTGACGAGTTTATGGCATTCGACTGGGTGACCACACACTTGGAACACTGACAACCGGCGTTGGAAAATGGGAAAATTGGCATGAGTGAATGTGGTCCGACTGAAACTTCTGTATGTTTGACTGGTCTCAATGTGGAGTGATTGTTCCAAATTATAGAAAACATGACTATTGCTATACATTTTTGTAATGTTCTGGCAAAATAAAAATGATTTGATTTTACTGGTAAGTTTCCGTAGTGCCTACGAAGTTTGGCACCCGCTGTGAGGTGTCACATGTTTATCGCACAAGCAGGTCTCAATATTGACTGCAGTGTCTTGGTATGACACGTGTACAAGCACTTCACACTAGTGCAGTTTACACCAAGGTGCTACTGGTAAGTTTCCCTAGTGCCTACGAAGTTTTAGGGCAAATATCTCCCCAGATCTCCATTGTCGCGAGGTGTATCCAAACGAGTTGAATGGTGCTCAGGAAGAGATAACACGGCTAAGTACTTTTCCATTGCTATATTTTTTTCAGAATTAGGAGTGAACATTTTTTATGAAGAGTAATTGTCAGTTTTTTATAATCGAAGTTTGGAGGTATCTGAAACAGTAGTCGATGTCATAGCTAACTACAAGATATTGAAACTTTTCGCATCTTTTGATTCTTGTAGACATGTCGTTTCGATCAGAGATGGATTTATAAGTGATTCTAAAAATTGGATTTTTACGATCCTTCTTTGCTTGCGTAATCTAGAAAATAAATACCCCCATATCCAGATCAGACATTGCAGATCAAGGGCTTGCAATTAATTATATTCCTAGAGCTCTGTTTTTAATCTTTCGGGCCGATAAACTTTGTTAAGGAAACAAAGGCGTACATTTATTATTATTTATTAAACTTAGTTATCTTAGTGTTAATGTAACTAAAGGTAGCCAAAACAGTGAGTTGGAATATCAATTTATACCGACCAAATAATGGAGGCTACTTTGAAGCCTTAACCTTGAAACCTACGGTGCTTTAAAATGCTTATCGCCCTTCCTATGTGTATCAGAGTTGTATTGTGATCTAAATAAAGGTTCTCCGCGCCACAATGGAATAGTGGGATATACGCTCCTTATTTCTGGACTTCAAAAACCTGGTTTCATAATTTGGCAGGTTGCAAACTTTTGGCCTATAATAACTCACCACCCATAGTCGTAAAAGCAATTTGTCGTTCCAATTGTTAATAAATTAATCACTTAGGCTGATCATACCACTATTAATTCACGTACATGAATGTTTCTAACTGCAGTAAGGTACGGAAGTTGCGTGATATTTTCTTTGTTCTTTTAGGAAAATAAGCTTAAAAATAAAACGTGGTCCTAAAAGGACCCTTGCACTGCTTCCGGAGATACAGGATATTCTGGATGGGTAGGGTTGGGGTTAGGAGTCGCCTTTATTCAAGATCCTTAATCTCAGTGCATTAATCTCAGTCATATCTCCTCGGAAGAAGGAGAATCCAGCTTTGATCCAGCTTCTCCATCCCAAGCAGGCAGGGGCCGGCACGCCCTTGTGCCCTTATGTCTAGGCTAGCAACATCCTTTAACACTTGAAGAACTCCACCTACTCCAACAGTCGTCTCCCGCTGTAGACTAGACCTATCAATCGACCCTTGCGCCCCACAATCTTGAAATTTTCTATTAGTGATGTACCGCTCCTGAACATCTATTAGATTGCCCAGATTTAAGTGACACATCGGTTTTTGCTGTACCCAGAGTGTAGGTTCAACTAGAAGGGCTTAACCAGCCAGAAGGCAACCCTCCTAGGGGGTTGTGTGACGTTATATTATTGCGTTTACCTATGTGCGGGAACGAATGGCCATTATTGTGGGTACCAGTGGTTTTCGTACTGCACCTTTCCTCCTTTGATACCCTCCATAATTCTGGCTGTATTAATAAAATTTGAACATAGCTGAAGAATTAATTACGTCTTAAATCTATATTGCTTTATCAATGTTTAATACGAAGATGGAATATACATATCTTGGATGAAGATTATTACTAAATAACAGTGAGTAACAGTGATTTTCCATATAAAAAGGCCGGTTTATCTTTTAACATTTTTTGCTTATTTTTATCCTCTTCACACTGGCCACAGACATTTGGGAAAATGTTACATAACAGAAATAGAGGGAAAGTAATACAGAACTAACTTGAAAGCAAGGCTTTAAAATTGCTGCGCTGACTCAAAATCTGAACTATCTTCAGAATAACAGAATGAATTCACATATTCTGAAGATATAATGTGGAAGACGAGTAGGTACAGTATCTGCGACGTGACCTTAGACGGATGTTGGGCACTCATGAGTAAAGCCGCTGCCATTGTACAAGTCTGTACCGGTAGTGCTTAGTCTTAGTACAAAGCCACTGATTGCTCATCTCACACCATTGTTCTCCAGAGCCATCGTGCATATACTGTACACTGGAGTTACAAACATTGCCTATATACCTTTATTTATATTTAAAAAAATGTGTATCGTGTAGTTTCTAGATGGTAGGAATGATTGTCCCAAATAACTATAATCTTCTTTGTTACCAGGTTAATTATAGTTGTACTAATCTTGTAATAATTTAATGGTTTGGTACAGAAAGATCAGAAAATGTTTTGCTCCTGTTTTAAATTACAAAACCAATCTCAGACTCACAGTGAATGTGACATCAATGTTATAAAATAATTTTCCTATCAATAATTTGAATTTACTGTAGCGTAAGAGCGACTCATATTGAACACTGCTGTCAAGATCTGATCACAGATCATAAAAGACAACGAATATTGCACTCTCGTTAAATACATTCTTTGAGACAAATCAGTAGACATCTTGTGTTTACCTTGTATCTCGTATATTGCTTTTATTGTGTTTGTCAAATCATATGTTTCCCGCTTGTACTGGTTAATGTATAGAGCACGTGAAATATTTCATTTATTGTCAATTCCTCCTTGCAAACTTTAACACTTCTAACCCAATAAATATAAAAATATAAAAAATAAACTTTTCCGTTAATTTGAAATATATCATTAATTTTAATATGCACTTGTACACTTTTGCTGTCATTCTGCAACTCTTTGTACAATAATTTTAGTAATACAGTCACAGTTTGAAAAAATGTTCACTATGTGTTGACAAAAGAGTGCTGCAACAATGCTTAAGATGCCCCTAAGGGATGAAATCGATTGCTGCAAACATTTTGAATATAATTTAAAGTCACATGAAGTCTGGTGGAAATAGATACATATAATTCATGGCTTTTTGTCAAAAAGGTAAGGAAATAATTTTTGGATATCAGTAGTTCAGACATTCAATGCATCCAGAAACCGGTAGTGCTAAAGACATAAAGAATTATGAAAGAACAAAATAAACGTATGGTTCACATGGATTTTAGTGAAGTATCTGATACTGCAAGCTAATACTTCAACAACAAAAATAGTGAATTAGAACCTGAGTGGTTCTAAGCTACTAAACTGTGTAGGACATTGGCTTCAGGTGGGTTGCCCCAAAGATGATGGACAACAATGAGTTCATCGACTTTCAGAGTCTAAGTGGTTTAGTGCCCAAAAAAGTTCAAATCTCAGACCTCTTAAGAGTTACTATGAATATCTACCGTACTGTACGCAGTGAGACTAAAGTCATTACTGAAATTGAGAAAATGAATAAATATTTTTGTTTCTTACTAATAAAAATTATGTGTTTAAGCGCGAATACACTTGGGATTGGCTCTGACCTATCAATTCCCAAAATATCGCTACATGCAATAAATAGCGCTTCAGTTACAAACAAAACTCCCGTTACGTGTGCAGTAAAAGCACAGGAAGTGCGTGCGTGTAACGCTTGTTAGGACGAGATTCCACGCCGGGTCGTGCGTGTTGCACCCCAGCTGGTTCGCACGCTTTAGCGAGCTGCGAAAATCCCCGCAGCCGAGTGAGTAATTAACGGCAACAGGTTACATTTATTCACTAAATTTTTTTATCATTTCATCACTTTCGTGTTTTAACTCGTGTTTGTGCTGGTAACCAAACCAAACACGACTTTGTGGAACATTGAAAACGATACCATTTTAAAATAAAGTAAAAACAGACCATTCTTTACTGTGGTCAATTCCAAGCTTAGTTAACTTTTGTTCTACACTTCTAATAATTTGGCAATTGTTTTCGGGTTTCTTTTGAGCATAACATTAAATACATATATGTTTTTATTAATGGTTTTACTTAAACTTATAATTGTTTCTTAATTATTTGAATTAGTTTTTAAAATCTGCAAGAATGTGTAAATCTTCTCTTATGCGCACACAGTTGAGAAAAGTGTAATATGACTTCAGCATGCCACCTTAAGCAAAAAGGGACGTATTTTTTGAATAGGTCTTAAGTTACACTCTAAACATACAGTTGAAAAACATAAATGGACGTATTTAAAATAAACTCAGTAAAACTATATAATATAGAATTTATCAGTACTTGAAACTATATTAGGATTGGAAAATGTTTATTAATTATGCTTACGAAAATTCTCAAAGTTTAGACTATATGTCTGTGAAAGTAGTTGTAAATGAAATATTATAATGTAAAGGAAATTTAAATTTCATTGCAGAAACTCAAGGTTAACCCCAATATATTAAATGCTCTCATTTCTCTTCGTATTTAAAATATAACTTTCCAGTTTTCTTGTAACTAGTTCCTGGAATTAATAAGAGGTATCTGAGAGGTGAGTCAGTACAACAAAACTGTAAACCTCTCACATCATCACTATTGTAAGTTTGAGAGGTGAGATTTGAAGAGTAAAGTGGAAAGGTGAGGGAGAGCGCAGTTCTGTCAAAGTCATTTAATTAATTTAATCTCGAGTCCCAACAGTTGCTGGTGTTGAAAGGTTGTCGATACACTGTATTGTACGGTTGGTCTCCTCTTGGAGTTTCTACAATAACACTCTTTACCTTCTTTTGTGAGTCTGTATGGTTCCTTAAGTATTGGTTTATTATTGATTCAAAGGTTTAACACAAAATGATCCAACTACTTCGTGTTCAAATGTCATTATGAATTATAATTAATTCAATTTTAATTCACTGTAGGTAAACATATGTTAAAAATATATAAAAGCTGGAAACATATTATATATCCACTGAATATTTGTGATTCCAATTTACTATTGTAACTCGCACGGAAAATAGTATAATATTCGTTTGGTATAGTATTTATAATTTATTATTATTATTTATTAATCGGGTACAACAGGCGGCGGACCTAACCTTGCTCCCCTCACTTACCCCTTAGGTTACGGTTACTATGGATGCGAATTCTGACGAAAATCTGTTCTGACGAGTACGTCCGAAACTCTCGTCAGAACAAGGCGGTTACAGTGTGCGCGTTTTCAGATCTTCTGATAGTCAGTACGTGTCAAAGCCGCCCAGCTAAATGGATGAACTCGATCAACAATATTTCGAGATATTGGAAAATAAGGCAGATGTGAAAATAATATTAAATAGCCAGAATAATTAGAAACAATGTATTTAATTGGTCAAATAAATATTATTTATTAATTATTACAAAACAATCTCATTAAAATAAAATTAGATTCACAAAATTATTGAAAATTTTATTGACATAACAGTTAACCCTAGAAATAAAACAACCTTTGTTTGATAAGAAGAATAAATTTCCTTTAAAAAAAATAGTTTTACTGAAAACCCACATTTTACGCACATTCACCATAAATTGAAATTAGGTTAAATTTAAAAAGTGAAGACGCAAAATAAGTGAAAGTAAAGTAGCAGTAACATTGGAAAAATGTAACTTCCATTTTTTAGTTTAAATCGGTTGGAGTTAAATTTGAAAAAAACGAAGCAAGGTCCTCATGTTGAGCTGTACTCAGTGGAATTGGTGCTTGTGAACGACGTTCCCAAGTATCACTCGTTGATGAACCACATGGGGAAGAACCATAGTTATGTGGTGGATGGTGGATTGGCTGTAGTCGATGTTGTCCTCCGAATCCCGACAAAAGATCCTCATCACAAAACACTTGTTGTAGCTTGGTCCTCGCAATCATTTTTCTTTCTTCCGGTATTTTTGGAAATATGGTAGTAGGCTCATAAGAAAATGTTAGTCTGAATCTTCGTTTCGGGAAGCATAATTTCTCTCCTCATGTCCCACAAACATTTGTTCTCGTACACAAGACCGAGGAATTTATCAATATCCATGGTTAATTTAAGTTAATAACTCTAAAATTCGACGCAAAGGGTGAAACAAGTTGCTGGCCGTACGAAAAAATCAAACTTATTTGATCGCTCAAATCGTTCTGACGACTTCGTGTCTTTTCTGACGCAAAGGTCGCTGCCACTGTAAACAGTATCATTAGAAAACAGGCTTTTGTTTTTTCGGACGACTTTGTACGAACTCGTCAGTGCTCGTCAGAACAGATTTTCGTCAGAATTCGCATCCATAGTAACCGTAGCCTTAGTCATCACGTCGTGCATTGCACATCCTGCTGCTCCTAGATGATAATAACTTTATCGAACTGATATTGCTTTTCAATTATTGATCTTAATATATTATTTATTTAGATTATTTTTAGCTTAAAGAGTTTGTCATTATTAAAAGAAAGATCATCCACTAAAACATTTAACACTGCAATTTTTTTGTTCATTTAACCCTTTGAGTGCCACGGGTATTTTCCGAAGGCATATGCATAAAGTGCCACGCTGTTTTTCGCATATTTGTAAGCTTTTGGGAAAAAAGCTGTTGTAAAATAACTACCAAACAGGTTTCCATCATTTTGTTGTTGTTTTTTTTCTTATTAAATGCAGAATATGATACATATCGTTACAAATAAAATTTGATTTATAAAAATATAAAACTTTCAGTATTTATAAAAAAAGTTTTTTACTTTTGTATAAAAAGTTAAGTTTTGACCTAATTTGTGTTTATACGGTATTTTTAAGATTTTTTTTTATTTATACCATGATAAAGGCCATATGTTTCTAAATAAAATCCATGTGTAATATCTTATTCTAGATTTTTAAAAACATGGCATTATATGTATTAACATAATGCTGCCCGGTACAGACATTTTATGAACTGTACTTCATTTGTCAGAGTTTAGAAATTACTTAGTAATGATGTAGTTTTCCCAATATATCTAATAAAACATTAATAAAACACAAATAAATATGATTAGTAAATTTAGAAACAAATACTTGCTAACATATTTACATAAAAGTTTATATTTACTAAATAATAACCCTAATAATATTTACACTGAAAATTCACGTTTTACGCTTGAACACAACTCAAATCATACATTACTTTTGTAAAGAAATACAGTAAAATACTGTATAAGTTACTATTTTATTTTGTATTTACTCAAATGCTTGGTTATTGGCACATAAACAACAAGAAAGGCCGTTACGCAACACGGTACTCGTCCGCTACGTCGCGTGACTGGAAGACAGAATCATCTTACAGGTACTTATCACAGCCCACTATTTTTGGACGAGTTTTCCTTATCAGAGATCAAAATAAACTTCATTATACGTTCCTTCTTCCATAATGAATCGAAAAATACTCGATGAGTCATACTTCCTATCTCCAAATCGTCTCCTAATATACACACGAATGGCCTGACATTTTCGAATAATGAAACGTTGTTCTTATAGTTTTTTATTTAATTGATTGTCGTAATAACTTGTAAATTCCAAAATAGGTTAAATAAAGTCGGTTGTTTTTAATACTGTAATTTATTTTGTCCCCGATAAGGAAAACTCGACCAAAAATAGTGGCTTCTTGATAAGTACCCAAACAACATAAGTTTCACAAATAAAATAGTAGAGAAACAACATAAAACTCGTATTTATTGATAGTTTGGAACCTATTGAATACAGCTGTCTGATTATTTGGCCAAAATAATCTTGTACTATATAAAATATTATCGAAATACGAAACGTCAAAATTGGCGATGCTGGCACTTTATGCACTTTTCGTACCGTCAAAATTAGCGACGCTGTGGCACTCAAAGGGTTAATTTGTTAGGTATTTACTTGTTTCTAAAATTTCTAAATTCAATATATTACAATTACTTTTGTTTCTTCTAAAATCCATTCTAATTATCGCCACCATAATGGCTCGGGTCTAGGCATAAACTTACTTGCCCATGTAGAGCCTAATTTCCCTAAAGGAACTGTATCTAGTACAATTTATAATATAGTTAGTCTTTTTATATTTTGTTTTCGGTTGTAATTAATACCGTCATTATGTTTTAAAATAAAATGTAATGTAAGATACATATGTTATTTAAATTGTAGTATTGGGCAATGCATATTAATTTATTTATAGTCCGATGAAAGGCGGCTGGTGTTGACCTATCGCTGCCGACCATTGGCTATGGTCACATACTAGCTATTCTTTTTAATCTCATTTAAGCCTCAGCGTCAGCTATGCCGGCTTTGAAGTGCACTGGTTTTTTAATTGTCAAAAATATGATTGGACCTCCCCGGGATTTGAACCCATGATCTCTCGGTTAGAGATCCGAGACTATAACCATTAGTCTACGGAGGAGGACAAAACTAGCTAATTGACAGTTTGACTCCAAAATATATACAAATTAAATCAACTTATATTTTTACCATATCAGCTGATAATGTTTATTTATTGCAACACATGTTGAGATGAATCTATAATTTTCCATACACGTAAAATTGGTATTAGCGTTGGACGCGGTGTGTAGATCACACCAGCCGCCATCGAACTATTTTCATACGGACTGTTCTAGTGTATCCATAATATCAACAATCAAATTAATAAAAGTTTCACACAGTGGAAGTGAACAACGATAGGAAAACAAGGCAGTGTGTTCTTGAATGCGTGCGTGCTCAGCGTGCATGGAATGGCATTCCCCTGTATTGCTTGGTTACCCTCGCGGTGGCGCGCCTCAGTTTGGAATGGCTTATAATCTCTGTAGCAACAAGGCTCTTTGCCACCCATTCATGCAACTTCGAGTAAATATCACGGGATATGACAAACACTCTAAAGGCATGCTAATTAGTTTGTTTTTCTCATTCTGTTGCTCAAACTGTTTAGCACCACCACCATAAATCGTGGCGCTTGCAATGTTTATGTTGTATTGAAACGCGATTTTAGTGGGAAATCTTCATGATCTAGTATTTTATAAAGATGGTCAAACACAACTTTTACCTTCATTTCCAAAAATTGAGGAATTATTTAAATCGAAAGAAGTAAAATTTTTAAAACGATTACCAATTGATCTTCCACTGTTCATGTATATTTTCGCTGTATTTAATGTTAGCACCAACACATCAAACATGTTTTATAATTTGTAAGTATTTAAAAGTAATGTTTACAAAAGTTATTGCTTTGACACTGTACTAATACAAAATAGGAATACCCGATTGTTTATTGTGCATTCACGCAACAAGGGTTCTATATTATTTCCAGTTTATGGTTTTGTATTATTCCAGATAATGATAAGGCTTATTTAACTTTATTTCATTTCTTCACTAGTTAACAAAGCTCGGCACCACAGGGATGTGACTGGGCGATAAGATTTAGAATGAAATTCCCTTCCTGGCTGAGAAAGATAAACATAGTAAACTATATGTGGACTCCATTACTCCTCTTCGGTATCAGCTGTGGACTACGTAACTAATCTATTGTAGGAGCTGTGGACTACATAACTTTTCTGTAGTAGCATTCGTGTTTTATTAACTACTAAGATCCACGAAGTTAGCCCCTTTCACAAAACATAAAATTGTAAAAAGAGTCTGTGGTTGGTACTTTGTTAGTGTCTATTAGTGGCTCCAATTCCCATCGTTAGTGCTCATCCCATGCTCAGCATTATTTGGAAAAACCCGAGAACGTTTCCGTTAATTATGACTTACCCACTATTTAATGATGATATCATATTTTGAAATTGGATCCAAAATTGCTTGAAAAGACTTTCATAGACCAGTGCAATTTATTACGTACATTCATTTTTGCCTCTCTTAGGAAAAACTTTGATTGGAGACACTTTACGGAGGAGATGAGAAGATATTACCACTCCTAGTAATGTGTTTTAAGAATTTGCAATACAAATACTTTCTGGGGGTATAATGTATATTTAGCAATTTTACTATGCCATTGCGCACTGCAGCAGTATATTCCAGATGAGTGGCGGTTGATATAGTGGAGTGTTTTGTGTAGTTGCTGGTATGGCAGCATGGAGTGCATTGTGTAGTTGCTGGTATGGAAGCATGGAGTGCACTGTGTAGTTGCTGGTATGGAAGCATGGAGTGCACTGTGTAGTTGCTGGTATGGAAGCATGGAGTGCACTGTGTAGTTGCTGGTATGGAAGCATGGAGTGCACTGTGTAGTTGCTGGTAGGGCAGCATGGAGTCCACTGTGTTTTTGCTGATACGACAGCATGGAGTGTATTGTGTAGTTG
Source organism: Homalodisca vitripennis (assembly GCF_021130785.1). Lineage (NCBI taxonomy): Eukaryota > Metazoa > Arthropoda > Insecta > Hemiptera > Cicadellidae > Homalodisca > Homalodisca vitripennis. The sequence goes on from NC_060210.1 coordinate 51,831,405, forward strand.
CTGGTATGGCAGCATGGAGTGCACTGTGTAGTTGCTGGTATGGAAGCAAAGAGTGTACTGTGTAGTTGCAGGTATGGAAGCATGGAGTGCACTATGTTGTTGCTGGTAGGGCAGCATGGAGTCCACTGTGTAGTTGTTGATACGACAGCATGGAGTGTATTGTGTAGTTGCTGGTATGGAAGCATGGAGTGCTCTGTGTTGTTGCTTATACGACATCATGGAGTGTATTGTGTAGTTGCTGGTTGGGCAGCATGGAGTCCACTGTGTAGTTGCTGATATGAAAGCATGGAGTGTATTGTGTAGTTGCTGGTATGGAAGCATGGAGTGCACTGTGTTGTTGCTTATACGACATCATGGAGTGTATTGTGTAGTTGCTGGTAGGGCAGCATGGAGTCCACTGTGTAGTTGTTGATACGAAAGCATGGAGTGTATTGTGTAGTTGCTGGTATGGAAGCATGGAGTGCTCTGTGTTGTTGCTTATATGACATCATGGAGTGTATTGTGTGGTTGCTGGTATGTTAAGATGTGGACCTATGCGCCAGATGTGCAGAGAAACGATACAGCTTGTCTTCCAAACTCCCTCTTTTGTATAATCATATTTTAAGTGAGTGTAACTTTACCATTTTTCGTAAAAAATGGGCGATGAGAATTTGAGTTGCTCTTATTAAAACCGAGTTTAAAACGTTAATTACAAGGTCACGTCCCTGTTGTCAAGAAACAAACAGGCAATGAAATATTATATTTTTAAGTTATTAGAAGAAAATGTAAATAGCACTAATTCCTCAACAAGGTTACACAGAACCAGATAAGAGTAGACGGGATTAGCAGAAGCTTAGACCTCTCAGTAACGTGAGAGAAATTTCACGTAATTGTGAGTGTACAACGATATTTCGGCGAAACTGGGAGACTTACTTCAACACATCATGACAAATCCAGACTCAGTATATGCTAAGAATTGGCAGAATGCATTTTGGAATATATGAATTCTGAACGTAATAGTACTATTACTTTCAGCTTATATTCACTAATACGATTTATTTTCGATATTTGTTATTATTTAAAAGAGCACTAACTTAATTACACATGTCACAATGCTATGATTGTGAATATCAATTTATAGTTCTGGTATTTTTAAGTTAAATTTAAATTATGTATAATGTACAGTAAGGATACGTTTTTCATTTTCCATACAGTACCTTAAATCACTTCCAGAACTGACAAAGTAGGAAAATGTTATACTAAATAGATTTTAAGTACGTAAATTTAATACTGCAATGTTCCCACCCATATCTCCAAAAGGTTGTTTGTATTTTATTATTACTTTCCGGTTCTTACTTGTACAATAAACGTTTTAAAAGAGCTTCACTCAAGTCAAACTTATCTTGCCAACTTGACATTAGCAATTCATCCCATCCACTAATGTATTTCAGAAGCTGGAACTTCCTTCTGCCCGAAAACTTTATAATTAATTCAAGTGTCGTCACTGAAGCAAAAGAGGGAGAGCTGTCTCGTCGTGAACACAACAGTTCTCGCCAAGAAATTGCATTATTGTAGAAACTCTATAAACTATGTAAAACTGTATAAACCTCCCCTAATAATTCATTGACTGTAAAAGACCGGTTTTAAGTTATTATAAATACAAATTTCACCGTAATCTAATTTGATGTATTCCAAATTACAAATTTGCCAAATAATTTAGGAGTGTAAAAGTACGATATTATTGTTATTATATTTCAGAGATTTGTAGCTTTAATATTTTTATTTCATTTACGAGTGTATACGATTTTATTAAAATTAATTACCCTGGAAAAGCCGCCCTTACTTAGGGAATTATTCCTTAGGTTTTTTTTTTTTTTTAAGGAGAAGCCTATCCTCTGTTTAGACTTATTCGGCCCGTCCTCATGGCCCTCTGGCCTATGTGAATATATTATCAAACCGAACAAGGGGGAGTTTGATAAGATAAAAAAAATATGGAATCTTGTTAGATGTTCGATATTTTTTATGTTTATTAGAAGAAATACACATAATCTTGATTGTATTCCATCCTATAAATATTCATAGGTACTAGCAGTTACCCGTGCTTTCACACGCAATTCTTAAAACCGAAAGTGGTAGCCTACTTAGTGAAAGCATTAATGATTTGATATTCTGAAGCCATATGATATGTTTTATCAGAAGTTACCATATATCATTTACTTATTGTTTCAGAATCCATGGTTTAAGAGATTAAAAGTTTAAACTAGTTTAACTGGTCCCAGTTAAGATTTTTTTATACAAAAGTTTTTTATACATATAGATCTCAAAAAACCAAATTTGGCCAAAAAGCGTCAACTTCCGTTTGTTTAAAGTCACTTTCTGTCTAAGGTATTTTCAGTGCCATAGTTGAGTTTGCCTTTTGCCACGATCTAGAAAATATATTCCAATAAAAACCAACTTCGATCAAAAGGCGAATTTCTGCTCTTTTTATTTACTTCCTGTATAAGATATTTCAAATTCCATAGTTAGTTATAATTTGTCTTTTGTCCCGAAAAAGAAAAAACATTTACGTATATATATATATATATATATATATATATATATATATATATATATATATATATATATATATATATATATATATATAAAACTTACGTGCGACTGAAAAGTTACTGCGGCCAAAAAGAGTAAATTCTGGCCGTTTAAATTCTCTTCTACTATAATTTATGTATGTTTCCACAATTGATATTGCTCTCATCAAGTAAATATGTACATATATTGGTTTTTAATACATACTTGTGTCAAAAAGCGTTTACTATTTGCTCCATTAGTCTACTTCCGGTCTAAGATGCGAAGTGCCAAGTGTTTGCCTTTTTGTCCCAATGAAAACATGTTGTATAGTTACGTACGACTAAAGTTACTGTGTCCAAAAAGTGTAAATTCACTGGCGGTCTGATTTATTTACGGTTCCACAGTTGAGATTATGTTGTTACGCCGTGTAAGAAAATAACTACAAGTATGGGTTTCGTAAACCGACTTAGATTAAAAAGCACCTGCTTTACAGGTCTATGACATTTCTAATGTTGTAATTCAATTTTATTTTTTACGACGGTCAAAATAATATATGCAGACGTAAGCTTAAAAAACTACTTCGGTAAAAAATATGTACTTACATTGATTGTGTTCTACTTCCGGTATAAGGAGAAGAGTATGCCATCCCTTTGTTTTCCCTTAGCTACAGTAAAAATCTCTTACACAGTGTGAATGGAGCCAGTTTCGGGCACCCTACATGCAAACATCCACAGCTTTGTTCATGCCGGCAGGTAATATAACAGCGTTTAAATAGTATTTCCAATGCATTAAATGGTTTAAATTCGTAAGTGTTTCAGTATTTAGTAAAGGTTACATAGTATCTAGGTCTTTGCATTCTGAATTAACTACTGGTAAAGCAGTCTATATTAAATATTATCTCAAATTTAAATATACACAAATGTTTCTGTATATTCGGTGAACTTCAGCTGATAGTGTCAACAGCTTTTTAATGTCAGATACAATATACAATAAGAATTTTACATTGATATTAAGGAGTAAAACTCAAGGTCGTTTGGACTCAGTATATTTTCAAGTCGCCTCTGACAAATGTCAATAATAGAATAGAGCTCGCCTTGCACCAATTCTCCCACCTCCAAAGGTTAGTGAATCTCTGATTAGCACAGTTCGTTCCAATCTCTCATTACACTCTCCTTGCTCAAGATGATTTAATATTAAACCACTAACCATCTGGCACATTAATGTTACAGATACCACCATGGAAAACATTACTTCAAGTCATATTCAAGTTACTAAAATGTGCAATAAGGTGTGTAATCTGATCTGAAACATGTTTGGCTGAGCATTAGGGAAGGAGGCTGACGAAATATCCCTCCTGCCAGTCTGGCAGTCAGTTAGCAGGAAAATTCAAAAAGGAAATGATTTCTAAACTTGAAATTTGCATGACATTTATCTCTGTATAGCCGATATCAAGCTCGATTATGCATATATGTCCACTAAATCTGGCTGAGCGTTAGCAGAGTTTATAAATCAGAGGCTTATCTCGAGAACGCATTGAATTATACACTTGAAATGCAATTTGATCATAGGTAAGATCGAGATACATGAAGGTTTATAGGATATCGCTCATTCTAGCCCTAGTAAATTCTAGCAATATAAACTTGCAATGATGCTTCTGACATTCAAGAGGCCTAAATCCACGACTCATCGAATTTTGCAAACTATTTTGCATGTCTATGTGTTGAGCTGCTGACTAATTCTTGAATCCGAGAGAAAACCATTTTCATATTTTTATACTTTTACTGTACTTGTGACTCAACTGACAGTAAGAGTCAGTCAGGCAACTGTTGGCGCACGGTTGTAAACTGCTAAATTCCTCGCAACGAGGATGTCTTTATGGCACTGTGTCTATTGACATAACCTACTTGTGTCTAAGTACATCTCTGTTATCACGTCAAACAAGCCTCATCTCTGCGAGCTTACTCGGATCTGTGGAAAACTACCGAGTAAGTTAGTGCGAATAGAATCGGGAGAGAGACTACCACGTGACGCGGCGGTGCGGCGGTGGCGTGCCGGTTTTAGTGCAGTTTATTTCTGTTACTGTGTTGTTTTCGCACCATAGGTTAGTCACGTGATATTTTAATCACACATGATAAGGTAATCATACAATTATTTCATAAACAATCGTAAATTATGATTTGTTTTATTTGGTAAACTGTGGCATTTTGTAAAACGATTATCTTTGTAGAATAATTACAGTTTTCTGTTGTTATTAATGAAACAGTTTTGAATTTTATTAGTTTCAGCAGCACTATTATTAAATAAAATCAGTTTTAGACATATCTATTCAATAGCCTTTATCCTGTTATAAAACTGTTTGTGTAAAATCTATCATAATTCATTATTGTTTTGGACTTCTTACGGCATACTCAAGTTATATACATACCCAGCGAATTATAATACATATTTTTTAGATTTTTTAATTGTGACTTCATAATTAAACTGATTTTACTAAATGAAGTTTTCATTTTAAAATTTGTGCCTCTTAAAGCCATTGCTTTAAAGTGAGAATTTACAACAGTTGTTTTTACATATCACAGGTGTTTTACATACTTCTGAGAGACGTGCATAAAAACATAAAACAAGTGAACATTCATTTATAGAATATTTTAAAATATGGTAGCAAAAATCCAATATGAGTGGGACTTTTTCTTTTAAGTCTACCTATACTAGTTACACATATTAGTGATTATTTAAGGTAATATGAATGCATATCTTGTTCTATGGCTATCCCAAAAAACCAATTAAAGTTCTCGGAATCAGGGAAACTGTAGCACTATCACAAACTAAATTCGTAGCAAATTATTAATACTAGTGCTCATTATTGTAACGGATTGTTGAATACGACTCCGTATGAAAAATAAAGGCTAGTGGCACTCCTCTTGCGCGTTGGTGGTATGAGGGCAGTATAAAAGTGTATACTACAATAAATAAATGTAAGATGACACATCGCAATGCTGCGGAGCACTTGAGAGTGATAGTGAGATTTTGCACTAAAACGAGAAATATCGTTGGATCTTCGATTGTTGACATTAGGAACAGATGGTGTGCCGAAAATGGACCTGAACACGTTGGGCTTAAAATAGGAAGGTTACGGTAAAACAATGTTATTAAGGAAAATATATTGAGGCACTATTTGATTGCACATAACATACTTGGTCGCATGTGTCCCACATTCACGGGCCAAAAATAACTGTGGGTGTGCCAAAGCCATCGTTGTGATTTTTCCTATGAAGTTTAACGCATAGTCTTAAAATTTATTGGACTCGAATATTATTCTGAATTTACATAATAAACTTGACTTCGACCCGTTTTCATAAATAACACTGTCAAGAAACCTCGTTATTGTACTTAAACTGTCTCGTATTTTTCTGTTTTGTAGGCTAGTACAAGTAATAATATGCTTTAATTTTTATTGTTCGGTTTTAACACTATTATCATAGAATGTTTGCTTTTCCTACGATAGTTAAAATCATGAGAATTTTTTTATAGAATTAAAAGAAATTCACAACTTTTTGCCTTTTATATAAACTAAACTATATATTATATTTTATTAAATGTGTTATATTGTATTATCAGTAAACACTCCTTGTAAATTAGATGTGTGGGTTTCAACGAAAACTCTCAATAAATTAAGCACAAAATATATTCTATTATTCCTAATACATTCATTAGGGTAGATGAGTCCTAATATATTCTTCAAAAAACCGAAGTAAAATATTATTCTATAATTCTATAACAAGTTTTATAATTTTATAAGCTTCTGTTGCTAATATTACTAATCATTCCAAACAAAAAACGTTTGGTCGAGAAATGTGAATTTTAACCGCTAGCCGCCATTTTGTAATTTTTATAAAAATTCTAATATCTCTAGAATTAGTAAAGCTACGGATACCACACTTTGCATATAAGAGAAAATTTAAACAAATAATCGTGTGATTTTCTTTAATACTGAAATGGCGCCTGTTAAAAATGATCAAAGTTGAATACAAAAAATAAACCAGCATAGTTATAAAAATGTTCAAGGTACCAGCTATTTAGTATTTTTTATAAAAATTCCAACGGTACTCTTCTCAACAAAATCTGTCAACGCACAAATGAGCAACGATCATTTTTGAGGTACGCCTCCACAAACCGAGAGCAACACAGTTAGTGGTACCAGCTACTCTTTCTTTTAATTTACTAATTATTCTCTTAATTGTTTATACTTCTATTGTTTTTTTTTTAATAAAAAGTACAAAATGGCGGTTAACAGCTATGCGACACATTTCTCGACCTATGTTTATAGTACTCTTTTTGTTTGGAATGATGAACATAGAAGGTTGTGATATCCTTTTGTGAACACATTGTATTTTAAAATTTAATATAGTAGCTTAAAATCTATAATAGTGGTTAATTAATACTTAATATGTTAACCTGAAAGAAATTTTTCATTATTGATCATTTAAAAATTTAATTAGCTTTAAGTAAGAAAATAACTGAAAATATCTTGTGAACATACTGTTCATCATGATGCCAACGTGTATTTGGAGAAATATATTAGTTAAAATATCACATGAAGATATACCTTCACAAATAATATACTTTTATCATACTTTCATACAAAAAATGCTTGGGTTATATCTTGCTATGGAAGAAAACTTAAAGAAAAAGCATGGCTATATAAAACAGAATTGTAGGTAATTGTGCGTACAGTCAAGCTTACATTCATTCAGAATACTGCTGACGACAGTTGGCTGCTGCGGCAACTGCTGAGGAAAGCGTCAACAGATTAAACTTCACACTTCATTGGGGAAACTGAATCAATCCCGCAAAAACTTCCCCGACAGATAGACATCCAAACAAGAGTTCCTCTTCTGTCTGTAATAGATCAGGTTTACAGCTGACGAGATCTTGTTCATTCGTCTCGTTTTTGTGAGAAATAAGCGTCTGTTACTTTTAATAAAATATACCTTACAATATTTATATTTTTAGAATAATATTCTGTAGCTTACCAGTTGCTAGAATCAAAATATATGTGCGGTTTAGAATACAACATTCACTCGAATAACTAATTTTACACAATTTTAGAACATAAATTATGTATGTATATATATATATATCTTATATATATAAAAATCTTGAGTCACGATGTATGTTGCCAATAAACTCCAAAACGACTGAACCAATTTCAATAAAATTTCACATGTATCCGTAATTTAGTCTAACTTAGAAGATAGGATAGTTATTATCTGAATTATTCGCTTATGTCGTGAATATAAACGAATAAAATGAAGAAAAGTTTTCAAAGCGCCTGCACATTATAACCTGCAATTACGAGATAGATACGTATATTAAACAGTGAAACACTATTTGAAGGCGCTAAGTTATGATGTATAATTGTCTAAACTAAATTTTTGGTTGAACTTAAAGGTTGAGTGGTAGACCACTTTGTAATAAAATACATTATGCATGTACAATACATTTTTGACATATTTTCTTGATCGTGACATCAAGGTAAAATCTACATCGGGGTTGGAAATATAATTTACTTCAACCAGAAATGCTCATACGCGGGCAAAACTTACGAAAAGCGTGCGAAGCCGCGGGAAACAGCTAGTATATATATATATAATTTCAATAAACATTGAATCACAAAAAGTACTTGTTCCGCCGGTACTCGAACCCTGATCTCTCACTTGCCGGGTGAATGTTTTATCATTACACCACAGAGCCCTTACTTTTTACGATTCGATTATTTTGTATTGATCGGAAGACCAAATACCTGTCAAATGACTTTTATTTGCATTCATTAAATTTGTAAGAGGCAGTAGCCTAATTTAATTTCAACAACCATTGAATCACAAAAAGTACTTGATCCGCCGGGACTCGAACCCGGATCTCTCACTTGCCGGGTGAATGTGTTACCATTACACCACCATTACCCTTACTTTTTACGATATATATAAAACAAGATGTTCATAAAAGGGTATCACAATCCCTTACCCCAGGAGGGGGAGAGGAGCTAATAGTACTCATAATTTCAAACAAACAATGTCCTGTAAACATAGGTCTAGAAATGTATCGCTAATCCCATAGCCACGATTTTGTATTCCTTAAAATTATCATATCTAGAGTTAGTAAAGATACTGTTACCAAACTTTGCGAATAGTTTAGTTTAGTTAATAGTTTTAACTAATTAAAGAGAAACTAAAAAAAGTAATGGTGTTATTTGCTTTAATAATACAATCGCTAATCCGATAGCCACGATTTTGTATTCCTTAAAATTATCATATCTAGAGTTAGTAAAGATACTGTTACCAAACTTTGCAAATAGTTTAGTTTAGTTAGTTTTAACTAATTAAAGAGAAACTAAAAAATAATGGTGTTATTTGCTCTAATAGAACAAATTTAGAAGGTACCAACAATTTTGCAATTTTTATTACAATTACCAAGGTGTTTTTGAACGAAATTTGTCACCGCATAAGACAGCACAACCACTCTAAAGGTATGCTTGCACAAGCTGGTGCAACAAACATTATTGTAAGTTGAGAGGCATCAGCTGTTTTTACGTGTTTGTTGCTCCTGGCTAGTGTAAGCATACTTTTAGTGTGGCCGTGCTCGCTTATGCGTTTAGAGGTTATAGTTATACCTGTACACTTCTCTACTATACTTACATTAATATTCCTTGAAATTTCCACCCATATAACTGAAACTACAGTTTATCTAGCAATATAAAAAGTTAGGACAAAGCATCAACGAATAATCAAAAAGTTTTAAAGGTAGAAAAAGATATTTATACTTTCAAGCACAAAGTCTTAATAATAGGGTTTAGCCCCGATATATGTAATCAATACATTGTACATACTACTCTGTATCATGGAATTTATTGGGAACTATTATCTTGATAAAAATAAGGTGTATTAAAAAAGGTTTCTAAGATTATTACATACTATATTACAAATCCCTTTACCCGCAATTCCTCGTCTCACTTTATGATTTGGTCTATCACAAATATTCACGTCCTTCACAAGTGCATAATTTATTCAACATTCTCTTTACTAATCATACGGCAGATAGTATGAGCATTTAAACACGTCACACATATTGTATAGCTGCATCAGGCTTGAAAATTCAAGGCCTCCAACGTGTATTATCGGTTATTTTTAATACATTTAGAATTATTCTTTAGTATCGCAAAGTTCTAGAGAACTCGGATAAATATCCAATTCCGTTCCACCTACAGATTGATTAACTTCCGTACCCTGCTAAAGAGGAATCATCCTGGATCTTGACCAGGATTACGAAATACTTCCAATATGTCCTTGATCAGTAACTATATCGGGAGAAACAAATAGATTGTAAGGCATATCTGTACATTATGAATTTATTAACCTCCAAATGGGAGTGTCGGACACATAACTAAATCGCAATCACAAAAATGTTTAAAGAAAATATAGTTTTAAGAAAGTTAACACAAGTCTTTATTGTAAATAAATAAATATATATCTGTTAGTTAAATTTTAACTATGCAGACAGACTTCTTATATGTTGAAGAAACTTAGAAATCTCTCATTAACACTGTTCACCCCGATGACAATGTTTATACTGACACTGCTCTACAAACACGCTATTGTGTAAGCTACCATAATCACAGTACTGCTGCTAGGTAAGCTGGCTCAGTTTTTTATGACCATCAGTTATGTCCCATATGCATACTACATAATTTTGTAATCAAACTTTTTATCCCTGGATTCTCATTATTCCTATATATGTTGCAAAAAAACTTTATTTTGTTTTTATTAATGTTTTTAGAGGTATCTCTTTTAAATTATATTTAATAATTACTAATTGGTTCGATAACTGGTAGAATAGATACTGTCTAGATTCTAATGTGCCAAATTCAAAACTGTGTATAGTAACATATATGTATAACAATAACAATAAAGCCATGAGGCATTTGGAAACATTCAATTATAGTGTAGCTAAGTCAAAGTAGGACAAATCTTCATGTGAAGAGCTTTATTATATTTTAACAGTATTATGAGCGAGGAAATGTGAAATGCTCCCTTAAGTATGTTCAATTATGAGAGTTTCATGCGATGAAGTTATTTTAAAATTACACTCAATTGATCCTTCCCATCGGTTATTGAAAGACGCAATATAGAAGATAGATGTCAGTAATTATCCCTGATCACGTCCAAGAACGGTTGAGTGTTAACTCCCTCCCTGGAGGATACAAGTCTATCACATCTTCTGCGAGGCTTTTATTTCCAATTACGTCATTTTCCACTCTAAGATAAATTCATTCCACATTGCCAATAAACACAACAAACACAAATGAAAATACTCTAATAAATTGTTTGTTAATTGTTTATTGTTTGTTAAGAATCCCACGGCATTCGAGGCGGAATCCCACGGCATTCGAGGCGTGCCACTTTTATGGATTAGTTTCATTCCTAAACCATAGAACACAGGTCGTCCAAATTTCGAATCAAATTTCAAAACCTACTGCACTGAGATATGGAGTTCCCCAGGGATCAATACTCAGTCCAATTCTTTTCCTGATATATGTTAATGACATTGAATCATCACTACTGCATGGAAAGCTTGTGCAGTACGCAGATGACACGACTCTCTGTTTTAGAGGAGGTACAAAACAAAATTTAGAAATACAGACCTTTGTTGACCTTAACAGTTGTGTCCAACATTTCAATAGCCTCAATCTTCAAATAAACTCATCAAAATCAAATTTCCTAAACTTTTCAATGCGCTCTATAGATATTGAAAGAGGTCCTGCTGTTATGGTTGCAGATACATTATTCTATTCTTCAAAGTTCCTTGGAATACACCTTGATCGAGGGTTGACATGGAAAAATCACATTGATTATGTTTGTGCCAAATTATCCTCAGGAGTTTATGTCTTAAGATCTTTGGCAAAATACTGCCCAAGTCAGGTACTGATTACGGCGTACTACGGGTTAATTTATCCCCACCTTTCGTATGGAATCGTTTTGTGGGGAGCCTGTGCAAACAACCATTTTATGAGAGTTTTCAAATTACAAAAAAAAAGCAATTCGCATTATCGCTAATTTAAACTTCAGAGAGTCGTGCAGGACAGCGTTTAAAAATTTGCAACTGTTAACTTTGCCATGTCTCTACATCTTAGAAACAACCTTATATTGTTTGTCTAAATGTGCCTTAACCAGAGGACGAGACATACATGAATATGAGACAAGAGGCAGAGATAACTACCGTTCGGGAATGCACAGAACGGTGGTTTATGAACATTTGCCTTCGCAGGCAGGTGTTCATTTTATAAACAGATTGCAAAACAAAATTAAAAATGCCTCAACGCCCAAGGTGTTAAAAACTCGTATCAAACTCTGCTCTGCCTGGCGTCAAACGCTTTCTACAGTGTTGATGAGTTTCTGGCATTCAACTGGGAGACCACGCGATGAGGAAACTGACTCCAGCGCCGAAAGTGGGCGTAATTGGCATGGAATGAATGGGGAGTGAATGTTTGAATGTTGTAAGTTTAAATGTGGCCTTGATGTGGGATGAATGGAAAAAATTTAGACATGAAAATTGACGTTTGCTATGCAATGTATATTGTCAACTGCAATTAAACGATTTGATTTGACGATTTGATTAATTTTTTTTAGAGGTTAAATGTAGGAAAGGACCACATGGTTCTAATTTCGCCTCAATAAAGAAGTGTTTCTTTTTTCCTTTCTCCGACGATGCATTGTTTGTAAAATATTACTACCAAGCTAATACTAAAATAGTCCTTTGTTTGAAGGTTATTTTTGACGATGGAAGGATTGTGAAGGAAACAGGATTTTTCCGGACATTTGCCATCGTTCAGTGAAACAAGAAATCAGTAACACTACTGATGTTACTAAGATAGTTTATTAATATTTATACGATTTTATTTTTAATATATGAAAAGGGTTATTTTTATATCATAATTATAGTTTCTAATGACTATACCGTTTTTAACCAGTCTACAAATATGTGTTCACATATATAAGTGTTATTTCTGTATACGTTTTTTCTAACATTCTCTGAAAAATAGTGCTTTAAATAAAAGTACTATATGAAGCAATTAAATATGTAGTGTATAAAAACTAATGTTACCATTGCTGAATAACACTTTTTAAGTTTGCAATACATTTATTATAGTTTTAAAGTTCTATCTGTTAAATTCCAAAATTGACTAAGATGTTTATATTGGAGTTGTGAAACAGTTCAAATTTATTAAAACAAATGACGATTGTATACTTCCGAGTATGTCAAAAGAAAAGAAGAGACTCCGCATATATTGGTTATTCCGTACGCAGTCAGAAGATAATTTTTAAAATCATGCTGTTTATGCAAGCACCTATACCGTCGAAATCAACCCTCTTCATTCTGCACAGTACACCCTCGTCTCTTCCCCACAGACGTCGGTGTTTTGGCGGGAACGCAACACATATGCGTCTGCTACAGTTATCGACTTATTAAATATTCGTTGAAATCAGACTAATCGATAGTCAAATAATTATATTATAAGCTAATAGCAATTATCCGCGGACTTGCAAGCAATTCTCTTGTGATCAACTGGAACATAATAGGTTCATCCTTTTAAATAACATATCAAACTTGTCTTGATCTATAAATTGATGGGTACTGGAAGATATTCCACTGTTCTGATCTATTTTCGTATGACTATTAAGTTTACAGAGTTACGAAAGGATCTAATTTAAGTTAGAAACTAAAGTTGGAGAGTAAAACTGTTTTTCTAAATTCCAATTAAATACACCGAATATCTCTTAACCATTCTATGATATTTGACTAAACAACTCATAACGATTTCAGTAACAATTGAACTATTTTAGGCCAGTGTGAAGGAACCCTGAAGTCGAGATCTTTAGCTTTTCAGTTACTATGCTAATGGTGCTTGCTGTTTTTTTTTTTTTTTTAATTAAACCCTCGATATTATTTCTTTAGAGGGTATGCTGCTTTGCAATCTCTGTTCCCTAAAATTATCATATTTTCTAGAAATTATCTAAATTGCTACATACCTGTTATCTGTATGATATGTCTTCAGTGGAAAATGGATCCGCCCTCGATCGTTACTTCCATAAAAATGCACTTTTTGGTTGGTGCATTGCCTTTTGATTCCATTTGCATTGGTCATGTGGTCATGAGCTCATTTTGCTCGTTTGTTTCCTCAGATTGTAGTTACAGAACGAATAGTTTGTTGAGTCATATTAGTAAACACGTCGTCCTACAGTTTCAAAGGAAACAATTTTAGAGTTTCCAAAATAAAATAAATGGTTTGAATTCGTCACTGCTGCCATAATTTTTTGTAGCACACTACGGCAGACGGCGCTTTAGTTTCAAAATTATAGAGCAAAGCTACACATAAAAGCCTTCAAGTTTATAACACTTAAGAAATATATCGATTTGATCTCTTTCGGAAATTTGATAACATGAATTTCAGCGACAAGGTTTCATTTTACAATGATTTAGTATTTATTATTTTTCTTTAATTTTATAGTCAAACTTATAATTTATCAATCTATGGAAGGTATATAAATATAACCTACTTAGTATCTTCGTCTTGGACTATTAATTTTTATTGATTCATTTTATTTAGTTTGTCATTTTATTTGTCATTTTCCATTTATTTATGTTGATTTATGTTGGATCTCGCATGCTAAACTTATGTTCTGTTTCTGTTCTGTTGATAGGTGTGCGGTGTGCGCGTGTGTGCGGGTGCGTGTCGTGCGCGTGTGTCGGGTACAATGACCGTTGGCAGACAGTGAGCCATGGATACAGAGCTATACATCAGCACCTCGTCCACCAACAACAACCCGCCAGTCAAGAAGAAATGGAGCACCTCCTCCATACCGGGGCTGGAGAGCCTGGAAGAGGTGATGGAGACAGGGGAGCTGGAACTGCCCCCCTCGCCCCCTACCCGACAGTTCCTGGGGCTGGAGGACAAGCGTGGGCGGCGCAAGTCTTGGCACACTGGTCTTGGCAAGTTCGAGAAAAAGCGACGTAAGAGTGCAGCGATCCCGGGCACCGCGTCACCCCCTGCCGGCGAAGAGATCAAGTACCACCGCCAGAAACGGCCATCCTGGTGGACTATTTTCGTACCTGACAATTTTAATCCCAAATCATCCAAGTAAGTTATTTTTCTTTGGTTAACATTTTATTTTTTAATTTATCATCGATTATTTTCATTTAATTTTATTTATTGCATTTCAATTTGGCGGGATTCTGCAATATCGGCGTAACCGTATTTTGTAACGGTAAAAAATATAAATTTTTGTCAAAAATACATTTTAAGGGATTTTTTAATAATATTATTTAATGGCAAGGCATACGAATTCAGTTGTACTGGTTGTTACTTTTGCATATTACAAATATCCAAACTTAAATAAGTTAAACCAGTTACTTGTTTAAATAATTTTACTATTAACAGGTAATAGCCGCATAATTGACTTTTGGAATTGGAAATTACATTATTACTTAAGTATTGTTAATGAAGGGCTATTTTAAAATTTCACTAGATTAAAACTTAACAACTTAACAGATCTAAGCAATGGTAACATAATTTGAATTACCTTAGTAAATTCTGGAAAGGTGATTTAGTTTACTTAATTATTACATTTACATTTCATAAAACTCTACATAATTCCCAAATGTATTTCAAAAGTTAATAGCTGAGGTCTGCTCCTATTCGAGTTCAATTGTTTGGTGGAATATTTAGGGATTTGGCATAGCAGAAACAGTAAGAATTTAGGAAGTTAGATCAGCTGATACGAGTACTTTTTTGATGTTGTTCTCAAAACGTACATTTACTACAAATTTGTTTTCTACCACATGTTTCAGTTTAATTTTTGAAAGCTGAATATAAAATTATATTATGTGATTAAAAATTAAACAAAGTGTAAATTTAGTAACTTAATATTTGGAGAATTTTTAAAAACTCTGCAGTTACTTAACTGATTAAGATATTTCAATATATAAATGAAAGGGAAAACAGACAATTGGCACCAAAAGTTCTTGTAATATTAAGATGTAAAGACGTACTAACCTTTCAATGATTTAACTGTCAGAGTGGACTCTTGGTCAATTGATTTTCCTAACGTTATTTGTATTTAACGTTATAATTATTTATGATCTCGTTCTAACAATGGATAAATTACAAATAAATCACCTATAAACAAAAAACATGGAATTTTTAAACCGGTATGGACATTCGTATCATGAACGCAATTACGAACTAGAAAGAGAGTAAAAGTACAAACCCTGGTACCGTAAATATATGGATTGCACCATCCCAAAACTTCATGCCTTTCCGATGGTCATCTTGTTTTGTCTAAGAAATTGACGATTGAAATCCTGTGTACAGTATTAATATTGTCAGCTTGAAATCCACTATTGTTTACTTCGACTACGTATTGCAACAATCAAAATATTCATATAATAATATTCTTCTCATCTCAATTGAAAATTTTAATACGAGTCAAGGGATCGTAATGGTTTATGATAGTAACTTAATTACCATAGCACACGATTGCACACAATGGAAAATAATTCTGACCTACTCGTAGCACGTATATTTCCCTACGTTAGGAATTATTTAGTTATTAAAGATACGTAATAGCTTTGTATGTTATGCAATCATGTGGGACAAGGATTCATTAGAACAAGTATTGATTTTCCAAAATAATCCATAGGTATATACTATTTTGTTCTGTTAACAGATGTTTATAAATTCAATACCAGCATCTGAATGTTTATAATAAAAAAAATATACTGTGTCTTGTTTTACCAGTTACACATCCTAGAGATCAAAAACTTTAGAAAGTAGGAAGTATTTTCGAAAAAGGAAATCCGAAACTGAGCTACAGTGAACACTGCAGTATGTGTTAAGACAATTTCTGATATTACTTCCTCAAAATTTTAACTCTTCGGTGATGCGGCCACGTCATAACTATCATCAAGGTTTTCCTGTTAAAACCGCCGAAAATTGTGTAACAATTCAAGTCTTAAAAAATACGGCCTGGTTGAGGAAAACCAACTTCAGTCAATTAACGTTGAACAAAATTGGCAGGGCCGCTGGTAATAATTACAATTTCCATATTGGATCATAATTCACAATGTGTCATTGTATCGCAATCGTCAAAGGTGTTATTAAATAGGATAGCTATTTTGTACATCATAGTAAACACAATCGTACTGACTTCAAAGCCAGCACTTGCATATATCTCAGCTGCTCATCAAGAATTCATCAACAGAGTATAATCCATAAGACACAAAGAAACGTGTTAGAGGAGATTAAAATTAAATTCATTCAGTTATCTACAGAGTATCTATTGGTGTATAGTAAATACACCGCAAGTTGAGGCAGACGTAGAGATAACGTCTTTCTATGTTGCTGAGTTTGAGTTGCCAAGACTACAAATAAAGGTGTACTTTGATAGCATTATACGATGGCCACATGAAGGTAGAGAAAAGGCCAAGTCAGTATTCCTAACTCCCTGAAATTCCCTACACAAATTTGTCTAGATCAACTTTCCAATCGCGCCATTCTGTTTTATATTAATAATAAACACTGTTTGTATGTATAACCCTCTCAATTCCAGGACTGCCCGTTTGGAAAGACACATTGTTTTCGAGAAGCGATACGAGGACTTGAGAAGATTAATTGTGTAGTTAACGTAAAATGATGATATTCTTGAAGAAACTTTTATTGACTGAAATCTGTATAACGTTTTATGAAAAAATATAGGTTGGGTAGGAATTTTCACGGATTTGTTCGTTATGTAACTTTTGAATGCAGTTGTCAAAGTGAACAAACGATGCTACAATATAAATGACCTCTCACATGCAGGAGAGCAGAAACTCGGTTTACGTACAATTACGTGGCGGAGGGGCTCATCTGCGTGCCAGACAGCCCTTTGTGTCTCTTGTTTACGTTATGATGTTCGCGCAACGCTCCCCTCACACTGCTCAAGTAGCGCACACCTTTCCATGGAAACGCCACCACTCTGTAAAACATTTTTACAGGAACAATGCAATATTTATATAACCAGGCCACCGCCCGCATTGATCGCTTAGACGAGCCTCATATTCAACAGCTCCTTATGGAGCTTTCCTGCATAGTCGAGCATATAGTGAAGTCTGTTTGCCTTGTATTGCCTTTATTTATGGGATCCTAGCGTTGGGCACTCCATTGATGATCGAAGGTGCTTTTTGCTTTTCTACATATTCAGCAGCAGCTGTGGACATATCCGAGCTACTACTGGGATGTACTTGTATTCTCTGACCGGTTGAGTTGGAATTCCCTGTACGAAAGAATCGCTTTTGGAATAGAGGCATCATAGCCTCTCACTAAAAACTCCATGTAGAGCTTACAGTTTCACCATCGCGGCATCCCTCTTCGTTTTCAGGACAGCAACCTTTCTCCTGTCGATATTCTCAATCAGGGTGTCTTCACTTAGCCTGCTGAAGTAACAATCTTGAGATATTTGGGCTTATCCTTATCGGAACTTTTGATTCTTTGGCACAATACAGAAGGTTATATATGGGTGATCACACCCAATAACGTCCTCCATCACTCTCAAAACTGTTATTCTTTGGTAGAGCCTTTCCACCGCAAACATTATATCCTGAATATTAAAGGCGTATCTCGGCCGTCGAAATGTGGGAGTATTCCCCCACCTCACCTCACGCCTACTAGACAAACCAGTACGGACCAGAATGTGGTAACCTCTAATGTCCATCTTGTATTCTCCAAACGACTTCCTTTGCCTTAAAATCGCCGGCGACAATCAAATTTCCACCGAAGGGGTGAAGTACGTTCAGCTTGTTCCGGAAATTGGTACGCTTTCTTTTGGTGTGAAATATCTGTTGGCGAGAGTGATTTCATTGATGCTCACCAAAACGAAGCTTTGAGGTGCCAGGGCTCATAACGAACACATTCATGTTCGGTGCCCAGATTGCAGCGGTGCTAAGGGTATCAGTCCCTGTCATGGCATTGCTAACTTACTAAGACAATGTCGATATCATGTTCCCGGACAAGCTGCTAGAGGAGGTCATCCACTATTCTACCTAGAGAGAATATCTTCGGAGGATGTTTACGTTTTTACAAGCCTTGTACAGAGCCTGTTGGATTATAGAACAGGCAATCGTCCCAGGAAAGTGATTGATGTTTCGTGTGGTATATTCAGTCCCAGGCAGAGACAACGCCAGGCCTTACAGTCGCTCCGCCTGTGACCCGCCTGTCCATACTTAAAACATAGGTCTTGATCTCTTTTATTGGGTCCTCTGGAATCCGCCTGGAGGTGGCCGAAACCGAATCACCGGAAGCACATCTGACGGAATCCTGTAGTTGGTCTTGTCGACTTTTATCCGGGCCGTTCTCAGAAGCATTTTAGCTGCACCAATTCCAGTATCAGATCCCGCCTGTTAGGCTGGGTCACAGTGGTTGAGATAGTTAATATGGTTGAGATAGTCAAGAGTTTAGCTGATCAAGTCCAGATTTTGGCAGCGTCTCGGAATAGTGTGTTTGCTGACACAAGAGCCAGCCAGTGTAGAGTGCTAGGAATAGATATGACAGTAGTGTTATGTAACGTTTTATATGGTGGCAATTATAAATTCAAACAAAATTCTGGGGATTATTTAATCAAACGCTTTCATTAAATTAAAGAGCCTTATTTTTTTCGAAAAAATTATAATTGTAATTTTAAGGATATGATTAAAATGCATCCAAGCATTCTTCAGTTATTTCTGTAAAGTATATACTTTTTAAATATTTAAACGATTAAGTACAGAAAGAATTAGATTTTTTTCTGAATATCCTATACAGATATTAAAAATTCTAAAAAGCTTTTGAATGCGTATCAATATAATCTTTAAACTAAGACATCAACTTATACCTAAAAATAAGATTCTGAAAGTGCATTAGCGCTGTTCTAGCATTTTTATCGTGGGGATAACATAAAAATGTGCCTCAAATAAGACTAATTTCGTTTCAAAATTATTATAAGGTCCCATAATGTAACATCATGAGTGCTTTCTATGATGCAGCTGTGGACAAGGGGATAATATTCTGTCATAGTTTGTTCCAAATAGTTCAAGTTTTACTGAAATGTTAGGGTTGTTAATTCAAATATCATGGAATTTTACACAGAAATGCGAGTTATATCTCTCGTGCAAATAAACGTGTTAATAAACACTGTTTCACTCTCAGACATCAACCTCGGTACACTAACTGGAAATAACTTAAACACCAATTCCGATTATTCTAAAATGGGTCAGGAGTATTTTGGATATCCTTCAGTGGCCAACTAAATCTTTCAAGCGTTTGGTAAGCTATAAAAAAATACATTACTCAGGTGTCCATGTGTATGTGTGTATGTGTATTAGTATTCATCAGGAAACTACTGCTATTTAAACAAGTAGGAAGCAGTAAACCGCCAGGAAAATATAAACATGACTTGATATATGAACATTGAACAAGTAGCTATGAATAGTCTATGGAGAACATTTCAGCTGCCTGTTGTACGCTGATGAGTGCGTGCTCACGCTGTGTGGGGCGCCAGGAATAGAGTGAAGTGTGACATGTTTCTTGTTTATGACTGCGAGAAATGTTCAAGACCGCGCTAGCTGGCACTGCTTGATATATGAACATTGAACAAGTAGCTATGAATAGTCTATGGAGAACATTTCAGCTGCCTGTTGTACGCTGATGAGTGCGTGCTCACGCTGTGTGGGGCGCCAGGAATAGAGTGAAGTGTGACATGTTTCTTGTTTATGACTGCGAGAAATGTTCAAGACCGCGCTAGCTGGCACTGCTTGATATATGAACATTGAACAAGTAGCTATGAATAGTCTATGGAGAATATTCCAGCTGCCTGTTGTACGCTGATGAGTGCGTGCTCACGCTGTGTGGGGCGCCAGGAATAGAGTGAAGTGTGACATGTTTCTTGTTTATGACTGCGAGAAATGTTCAAGACCGCGCTAGCTGGCACTACTTGATATATGAACATTGAACAAGTAGCTATGAATAGTCTATGGAGAATATTTCAGCTGCCTGTTGTACGCTGATGAGTGCGTGCTCACGCTGTGTGGGGCGCCAGGAATAGAGTGAAGTGTGACATGTTTCTTGTTTATGACTGCGAGAAATGTTCAAGACCGCGCTAGCTGGCACTACTTGATATATGAACATTGAACAAGTAGCTATGAATAGTCTATGGAGAATATTTCAGCTGCCTGTTGTACGCTGATGAGTGCGTGCTCACGCTGTGTGGGGCGCCAGGAATAGAGTGAAGTGTGACATGTTTCTTGTTTATGACTGCGAGAAATGTTCAAGACCGCGCTAGCTGGCACTACTTGATATATGAACATTGAACAAGTAGCTATGAATAGTCTATGGAGAATATTTCAGCTGCCTGTTGTACGCTGATGAGTGCGTGCTCACGCTGTGTGGGGCGCCAGGAATAGAGTGAAGTGTGACATGTTTCTTGTTTATGACTGCGAGAAATGTTCAAGACCGCGCTAGCTGGCACTACTTGATATATGAACATTGAACAAGTAGCTATGAATAGTCTATGGAGAATATTCCAGCTGCCTGTTGTACGCTGATGAGTGCGTGCTCACGCTGTGTGGGGCGCCAGGAATAGAGTGAAGTGTGACATGTTTCTTGTTTATGACTGCGAGAAATGTTCAAGACCGCGCTAGCTGGCACTGCTTGATATATGAACATTGAACAAGTAGCTATGAATAGTCTATGGAGAATATTCCAGCTGCCTGTTGTACGCTGATGAGTGCGTGCTCACGCTGTGTGGGGCGCCAGGAATAGAGTGAAGTGTGACATGTTTCTTGTTTATGACTGCGAGAAATGTTCAAGACCGCGCTAGCTGGCACTACTTGATATATGAACATTGAACAAGTAGCTATGAATAGTCTATGGAGAATATTCCAGCTGCCTGTTGTACGCTGATGAGTGCGTGCTCACGCTGTGTGGGGCGCCAGGAATAGAGTGAAGTGTGACATGTTTCTTGTTTATGACTGCGAGAAATGTACAAGACCGCGCCAGCTGGCACTACTTGGTATGTTGTTATACTTTGATCGTTCTCGCATTCATTATATGCCGTTCTTTAAAAATCGTAAACATTCAAATCCAATTATTTTAAATTGTATATTTTTTAATGTACACATGCTTGTTTGAATACAGCATTGGTTCGGCTTGTTTATACATGTTTAACACAAGTCCATATGTAAAATTTTCACTGAAAATAACTATATATGCATTATTTATCTCAAATAATAACACGCATTAAAACCAAAAAACATGGTTGGCTAATCTGAATAATAATTATTTTATCGGAACTTTATATTTAGTTTTTTTGCATAATAAATTAGATTTTAAAAATTCAGAAAATATTCATCTACGTTAAGCAAGATTTTGGTTTATTATATTAAACCTCACAAGGTTAATTTTGCTAGGTTATTTAGTTAAGAAGAGCTTTAATTTAAGCGCTTTCGTTGCATTATGTAGTATTAGAATTAGGAAATAGGAAATCTCAAACGACATTTCTTTGGAATGATCATTATTGTATAAAAGCAATAACATTAAAAGACTTCTCACTGTCTAGAAAGACTACATAAGCTTTCAGAAAAGTCCACAGAGTTGGCCCTTTGGTCAGCGTGTTGGGCTGCCACAGGATAAATCTTATGTGCTGTCTGATTTAAAGTGGTCATACATGTACAGAATAATTAAATCGAGAAGAAAAATATTTTCTAATATAATTTCAATGATGTCACCAATATGCATTTAATATTGATTTTCATGTAAACGTAAATCGTAACAAGTACCAAAGACACGGCAATACTAATTTTGAAGATGAAAGGAATGGAACGTATATTATAGAGCAGGAAAGTTTGCCTTTGGTAACTTGCGCAACGTTACAGGTAAACTCAGACTGTATTACGAGTTCATTATATATTACGAGTACATTGAAGTCTTTGCCGTACGATGTACAGTATATACACGCTGTTACAAGTAAAAGACAGCCTTATAGTTGACATCTCGTTAGTTCCTGCTTGTGTTGCGTACTACTCATAAATTATGTTTGCACAAAGAGAGACAAATATATTGGATCTGAAACGTATTCAATTCTGACTGCGTCTCAGTTATCTGCTGTAAGGGATTTTAGGAATCACGTGAGGACTGACATTCCTTAAGATACTTTAAGTATAAAATATTCAAATGCCGTACATTCAGTGTCATTGATTTCGTACATCCAGATACTGACTTAGAACTTGGTCAATAAATCTGCTACAGATTAGATCTCTACCAAGTGTTGACCTGTAATTCACACTCTTAATCAAGATGTGGTCAACATTTAGTAAACAACGCAATCTCTTTTCCAATTCCACAGCGGAGTCACTTGTCTAGCCTGCGTGAAGATTGTTACCAGCTGTTATGTAACACGGTATCTCCAGGAGCAAAGATCTCATTGAATTCCTAGATTTACAATTATTGACTGAACTTTAGTGAAGCCTGTCACTTGAGAAACTGGAAAAGTTTCATTTGTTTTTCCTCTGTCTGTATGTCCACATGATATCTCCAGAATGACCAGACTATAGACTTGACATTTTGCATGAAGATTTATTTCTATATAGCAACCAGTTACAAGTAAGAGCAAACAAATAATATATTGGGCACCATTGTCAAAGCAACTC
Source organism: Homalodisca vitripennis (assembly GCF_021130785.1). Taxonomy (NCBI): domain Eukaryota; kingdom Metazoa; phylum Arthropoda; class Insecta; order Hemiptera; family Cicadellidae; genus Homalodisca; species Homalodisca vitripennis. The sequence goes on from NC_060210.1 coordinate 51,854,721, forward strand.
TATTGAAAGCTTAACAAATGAATAAAAACATTCACTCCAGCTAAACTATTTATAGTTTTAAACCATTTATTCCACCTATTTATAGTTTAAACCATGCTAGATATTTTAAAATGTAATGGTTAAAAGAATTTAAGAGGTCAGTTTATTGCGAGGTAAATCAGGATCATTTTGTAAATAAAATATAATATTTTCTCACTCCGAAACTGTAGAAAATGGAGACCTTCAAAATGTCCGGGCCATTGGTAAGTAAAGCTTTAACTAATTTGAAAAAGGCAAAATAAGTATCTGGTAAATACTAAAATTGTACATGTCACAAACGATAAACTATTGTAGCTGAAAATACAAATCCGTCAACTAAATTCTCAAAGAATAATAGATATTAAAGAAAACATGAAAACGCTAACTCCTATAGTAGAAACTTTAAGATTGTGTGTGGGACAATTAATGGCACTAAGAGATCACTATGAAAACAGACGAATGGAGAATGAACATTTCTAATCTTTGCTTAGATGCGGTGCTAAAAGAGGAGAGAACGATCTAAAACTTGATCTAACAATTGGATTGAAAGTCAGATTGTCACAAATTTTTACTCTTGTAGCAGAAGAAACATCAGACATTAGTCAATTTGAACAGTTTGTATATATCTTTTTGTATACTTTTTGTCCACGACTCATCATACAAAATCAGAGAAGATTTTCTAACTTTTGTTCCAATGTTTGACGTTACTGGAGCAGCATTAGGGAACACAGTTTTGAGTAAATTGTCAAGCATAGGGCATGACCTGAACAAATTGAGAGGTCAAGGGTACGATTATGCAGCCACGACGAGAGAGCACTTCAGACGGCTGCAAGCGTGCATCAATCAGAAATTTCCCCTAGCGTTGAATACACTCTGTTCTTCACATACCCTAAACTTATATTTACGGATGTAGTAACATACCTTTTATAAGATATTGTATGGTCGGTATTAAACAAGTATGAACATTCTTCCATATGTTTGTGAACAGAACTGAAATACTAAAATTTACCATTTCTTAATGTAGTTCTGAGCAAAATAAATTCATTATGTAAAACTTTCCGTTTTGGAAATTAAAGAGTAATCAAGTGACTCAGTCCGTAAGGCACATGCCCCAGGTAGTTCTACCACACAATTTCAATTTCTTATAAATATTCTTGTTTTTAGCCCTAAGCTGTCTAGTACACATAAATTATTTAAAAAGCTTCAATAAACGAACTTATATGTCACACAGGCTTTGAAAAATGTTTCTATTGTGTTAAGTCTGCTTTCAAAACAAACGGAAAGTGCTGATAACAGCTTTAAAGGCCTGTATATTTAAATAAAGGAGTTAGCTGAAAAATAACTTTAAAGAGAAGGTTCCTAGAAATTATCGCCTTCAAACAGTCCGCAGCAACCTTCCATACAGTAACCAAGAAGAGTACTATTGCGCAGCTGTTTATTTATCTTGATATTTCCAATTCTCTGAAGGAACCCTTTGAGTCTCACAAAGAAACAGTTATATATTTACAAAACATCCTTAAAGAATGTTGTATTAAAACTGATTTCTGCGCATTAGAGCCTGCTTTCAGTTTCTATGAAGAGGGATTCTCACATGAAAAGGTTGTGTAAATCGAGTTATGCTGCAAAAATAAAAGTGGAGCCAAAAGAATTCTGAAAATCTTCTAAGACAGTAGTAAGCTCTCTCTAATAATGTGACCAAAATTTCTTGTAATAATATAATCAAAAGCGATGTTCACTGTTGTAAAAATAGTTGACTTTTATTACAAAACTACAGTAGTTAAATCATACAACGACAGTATACTTTAAACCAAACAAATGTATATAAATATATTTTTATTCAAACTTTTGCACATTTTTTTGCGCATAACTTACTCAAATAAAGAACGAAATAGTGTTTTAGTCTCAAAATAGCTTAAAACGTGACTTCTGGAAACCAATTCTTATTTTTTTTATTCCCCAGACCGTCCGGTTATTGTTCCCTCCCCCCTCGCCATGACTACGGCTAATGATATAATGATTTGGTAGAAAAACTAAGGTCGTTATAATGTGCCCAGATATCGTACTTTGGCTGCTTTGTAAAGAGGTAGTACGTTTATAAACAAATTGTATTTGTAACATGTCTTATAATCTCGGCTAATTATAGAATGATCGTGTAGAAAAGCTAAGGTCGTTATAATGTTCCCAGATGTCATAATTTGGCTGCTTTGTAAAGAGATAGCATGTTTCCAAACAAATTGTATATGTAACATGTCTTTTTATGACCTCTGCTAATGATACAATGATCGAGTAGAAGAGATAAAGTCGTTATAATGTGCCCAGATGTCGTACTTTGGCTGCTTTGCAAGTCCGATCTAAGCTCTGGGGATCGTTTTGTGTCTTGTGACTATTCTTTCTCTCTCTTCTTTGGTTACTTGCTCTGTGTGACCTACACTTGTACTTGGTTCTCTTCTGCAATAAAAAATCTTTTAGATCTCATAGAAAATAAAGTGCCTTTTGAATTATATTTTTCTTTTCACGCCATGACACGAGTTAGGTTTTATTCATATATATATATATATATATATATATATATATATATATATATATATTATATATATATATATATAGTTGAAACATAATTTGGTTTGTATAAGAATCACCTACATACACTAATATCATTTTAATGTGTTATATTGTATTTAATATAGGCCTTTTATTCATATTTAACGTGTATCTTTATTATTTAAAAAATTAATTGTCAGTACCCGTAAATTAGTCAACAAAACTTATTTGGAGAAAGGTAGATCACAGACTGGCTAATGCATTAATCTTTTTCACGTCATGCCTGTAAATTCAGTCTCTGATTGCTAAGGCATTCAATAATCTTTATATTTAATTCAGCATGGCATGTATTTTTTATATATAATAAAATAATTTTATATTTAGGTTCTATAAGAATACTATACGGTGATAGGGAAATATAAAATCACATTTATAAGCAAATAGATATGGAGGAACGAAATTGATCTTTCTATTCCTTCACAAAATATTAATACATGTATTAAAGATGATAATTTTTTTCTCAAATATGGAAGAAATATCGAACCATATTAAAAAAATGAACACATGTGGTAATATGTTAAAACAGTCACATTCAAGATTCTCATCTGTCACCATAGATAATATGTGTAAATTAAATCAGATTCAATAATATTATTACCTGTCAAGAAACAATGAAACAGTGAAAGGGAAGCAGTTTTCTAACAGAAAAGGTTTATTTAAATTAGTAAAAAATGAATGAAGTTTATTTGCAATATTAATGGTGGGTTTTTTTGTCATTTAATGAAAAGCGAATAATGACAAATACTGCTGTTTCTTATTCTGTCCGTCACCAAATATTCAAAACACATTTACCATCCCTAAACTTTCAATGCGTCTATAGCACATGACGCTAATATGAAGCCATTAACATAAATGAAAATAAAGGAAAGTAGAAACAAAAGAGGAAGGAGGAAGCGATAGATAACCTGACAAAAAGGTCACTTTCAATAAGATGGTCATATTACTTACCTTATTAAGTTCATGTTGAATGGGTACCACGGAGAGTCTTACAATGATGATTATCCCTAGCTAGCGAGATATTTGGTCCAAACTCATCAAATTTACCAAATCACGAGATTTATACAATGGAAACAAATATTTTGACATTGTACTTAAAAGACAGATGCAGTCTCAGTGAAAGGTTACCCTACCCCAATGCTATGCCAATTCAACAGCTTGAAACCATATCGACACATAAACTCACTTCCACTCTGCCTCTTTCACAGACCACATAGAGCTTGTTTTTCTTCATTGTCATTGACACACACCTGCTACTAAACCATTCATCGTACTTTAAAGGCTTAGTACCAAAGTATTTATGTTATATTTGTTTGTTTAGGAGCCAGACTGTGTGTATTTATCATTAATTGTATTAATACATATAAAGGAATCATTAAAAAAGAGGTTGATCATTACTTGTCTAAAGCATATTGTTAGATGTTAGTCTGTCAGGAAAGTGACGCACGGTCTATTACTATCAGTGGGAGAGGCAGGTTGGCGTGGTCGGCGACAAGTTGCGCGAGTCTGCTAATCGATAGTCTGAGTCAATATCTTTGATCAGTGATCCAGAACTTTTTCTGTTGTAAACAGTAAAATCTCCTGAAGCAAGTCGTGTCGGCGTTTGCGTCTCACTGTCTGTGATTATAGGATGCAGACTCGGTACCGCAACGTACACTAGATTATTCGGTCAATGCTTATCGATAGTCTGAGTCAATATCTTTGATCAGTGATCCAGAACTTTTTCTGTTGTAAACAGTAAAATCTCCTGAAGCAAGACGTGTCGGCGTTCGCGTCTCACTGTCTGTGATTATAGGATGCGGACTCGGTATCGCAACGTACACTAGATTATTCGGTCAATGCTCATCGATAGTCTGAGTCAATATCTGTGACCAGTGATCCAGAAAGTTATCAGTTGTAAACTTACAATCTCCTTTAGCAAAACGTGTCGCATTTAATTCTCACTATCAGTGATTAAAAGAGGCAGGATCATGGGATCAAACACTCACACACAAGATTCTGTAAATGCTTATCGATAGTCTCCGTCGATTATTTTTTATTAATGGTCCGGAAAAAAAATTTGTTGTTAAATAGATAAGCCATTCAGCAAAATGTGGTGGCGTGTATGTGTCACTGTCAGTAATGATAAAAAACAGTAATCTCTATTACGATAGTATTTTCGCAGTGCATCGACCAATGGACAAAAATAAACAAAAAACTAATATTGTTTAAGAGTTTCTTACGCTTAATTTATGTTTGTACACAACGTTCAAGAGATATAATAATATTTAAAAACCATATTTACAAACCATAGTATTTACAAACTAAAGTTTAATTAGGTATTTTAAATTTTATTGCAAAGCAACAAATGACGTTCCTGCTCATCTTCTCTCGTATGTGCAATATTACTCGTGAAGTCGAGCTAAACCGTTCTAGACTGAGTATTTCTTTTCCGTTCCTTCTGTTCATTTTAATATTACGTTACTATATTTTTATACATTCAATAGTTTTAGAACATTTTATATTGATTTTAAATTTTCCAATTAATTTTATAGCTTTTTCTACACGATGGATCAAGCTGTTAAAGGTTAGCACTTACTTTTGTAATAATAACCACTTTAACAATGATTTTCTCCAAATAGCTTAAACCGTCTCTAAGTAAATAACACCACGTCATTCTGTAGGCACATTTTGAGAAATTTTCCTTGCCGAAAGTCTACCCTTCTAGTTGTATTATTTTTTCATCAGATCCTTTACCGATAAGAAGAAATATAATAATATTTTTTAATGGCTTAGTAGTGAAAAATATACTAGAAAGTACACTACACTAAACTGTGTACAGACATTATACGAACTGGAAAATCTGTTCAGTTGAAGTCCTTTAAGAATTTATGAAATCATGTGTGGCTTGCTTTTACTAATAAATGTAAATTTCAGAGGACGACTTCTCGATTTTTAATATAATACCAGGATTAGCTTGACATGACGTATCCTTCCACACTGCGCAGTAGTACAAACTTAGCTAGTGAACCTAGCTTCCAGTCACCCCAATAAAACAGGCATGGAAGACCCTTGAAAGATTTTGACGTGTTCTACTAAAACGAAAAAAAAGGAGAGTAGAACACTTAGTGGCTAAAGCTACTCGACAGGAACTTCAGTTTGCCGCTGACTTGTCATAAGTGATAACCTGATCATTCAAAAAAATTCCTTTTTCACGATAGACACACTGGCTTTGCATTTTGATCTTGACTTATACTTAAAATACGGTAAGAATGCGGGAATACTTAAAAGTGCTGTTTATTCTGTCCATAAGATGTTTTCCTAGTATCCCTGCTCTGAGCAGTTTAAAAAAAGAAATATCACATCACTCGTTATCAGTAACAGAAACATGTAAACAATTGAACCTGTAGGAAGTAATAAATACTACAGTAGACAGTATCTCGAAATTATTAAAGTAAAAATACTACAACCAATTTTGTACTCTAGTGGAGTTTTGATGGTAGTGCAAACCATAGTATTTACAAACTAAAGTTTAATACGATCGTGAAGTAACGGATTAGTTTGTTTTTCACTGCAGTGTACCTATTAAGTTAAGCCACAGTGACATTGGAGAAATATTATGATGAATATTTTGGATTAACTTTGTTTTAGGACCTATTGATTTCAGATTTGTTAACGAACGCCCAGACATCGTGATTGAGCAAGAGATCCGAATAAAATCAATAATTTCTTAATTCACTCAATATAAAGTACAAGTGAAAAGCCACACTTTAATAGTGCTGTTTTGATTTCTACTCTACTATGATATATGGGAGTGTATACAACATTTTGTCTGAAACCAATCCTATTGCAAATTGTTTCACATGTGGTGTTAGGTTATTGCTAATGAATACTTCTCTAGTAACCCAAAAAACACTAAATGAAGACAACTACTTCTTTCGCTTATCTTCCATACATGCTAGATTATATGCTTCTACTGTATATTTCCTTCCAGTTTAGCTCAGAAAAAACTGAAGAACTAACTCAGACATTTTCCTTTGTTTTAAGAGTAGTTCCCAGTGGCAAATCAGTTAACTTTGAGCGATTCCAGGAGCTGCTCAACAGTACAAAGGGTTTGTATTTAAAGTTATATGGATGGTACTTCATGCCAAGCAACGTCCACAAACTACTTATTAACGGCATCGATATCATAGAATCGTTTCCATTACTCATAGGACAGTTGTCAGAGGAAGCCCTGGAAGGCACGCTCAAAGTTATTGGCCGAAACCGACTCGCCCACACTCGGGAGACATCCAGAATGCTCACATGTAAGGACCTCATAAATTAGTTATTACTAATGTCTGATCTTGCAGTGGCTGTGAAAAGGTACATGTTTAGAGACAAAGTGGTTGCTTACTATTTACTATCAAGTGAACTTACATTTTCAAACTTTCATGAAATATTTGAAGATGTGAATTTAGAAGACAGCGATGAACACTCAGACTAAATAATTAAATATAGAATTAGTTCTTTCATATAATTTCATTTAACACAACACACGCTTTGGTGATCTTTTACATACACTTTTTTATGAAATTATGCTAATGAATAACATAAAAATGTTTTAGTGTTTATTAAAGTGTGTGTTTAACACTTTTTTGTTAATATACGAATGTACAAAAAAGTTACTGTTATAAGGTAAGTTTAATTTTCACTTGTTTTCTTGTTTCACTGAACGATGGCAAATGTCCGGAAAAATCCTGTTTCCTTCACAAGTTTAATTTTATTCTTATAATCTACTAGTACAATACCGGCACTATGATTAGCTATTATCAATTTCATTATCTTTAACGTAAGTAAATATTAGCAAAATTTCATATATCTGCTTTTAACATTTACTATCGCTGATAAAAATCAAACTAAAGTGTTGGGCTAAATATAATTACGCTAGTTAATTCTTTGATCTTTTAAAAAATATTTTTAAAAGTTCAGTTTAAGTTATTGTAGAAATATTTTTGTCCTAACCTCCCCTTTTTTTAAATATATTCTTTATTCTTTAATAATCGTTGATTGGTAATATCTTCTATTTTGATGAACGTTTTATCTAAACTTGTAGTGATTACTCACTCTCTAATTTTATTCGTGTGTCTTTGTGTATTCTCTACAGTGAACTAATAAGAGAAGCGAACGTAATAAAGACAAAGCTGCAGACACAAATGTACCTTAGTAGACAAGTAAATGAATTGGAGAGCTTCAGCGTTAACGAAGAATAATTACTTAAACAACTCGCAAAGTGCAAGACTAACGAAGTAATGTCCTTGCTCGTAAAATATTTATCTTCACTGCGTCTTAACTTGCGGACAACGATAAGTAACGTTGGAATTTATACCTTTATGAAATTATATTGGCTTATTTCTGCTACAACACGTCGCTACTTTGTTACAACGAATAATGTCGTAGTGAACTGCTTTCAATTTGTTCATCCTGTATCCTGGAAATTTCGTATATTTTTGACATAAGTAATAAACTGCTAAGCATGTGCACTAAGGAATAGTGTTCATCTATCCCACATCAGGGCTCCGCCCCAATGGCCTGCATTTTTATAAAGATTCGCATAATAAATGAATTGCTGTAAACATATATTGTTTATTTAAAAAACCTTTTAAACGTAATCAACTGTTCTTTGGAAATATTGTAATGTGACATCACAGAAAATGTTTAATTAATTTAACTTCCATTTTAAATTTGTTTGCATGGATAGTCTAGAAAGCATAGAGCAAGTTTGATCTTAACATAGTTTAAATAGTTATTATTTCAACTTTTATGCAACCACTAATGAGCAATGATTTTATACAGATAAAAATAAAACCTTTAATAAAAAAAATGCTTTTTAGTGCTAAAATATATATTTTTGCATGCAGTGATTAGTATTGTAATGCAAATACAGACAAAGTTTAACTTCGTACTATAAACTTACAGACTGTTATAATACCTACCTTGGTTTATAATTATTTTGTATTATGATTCCGAAATGTACATCGTGTAAGAAAATAAAAGTTTAAAAGTGTTAAAAGTTTATTCATATTATGTTATGTACCTTGGTTGTTTTTACAGAAGTAAGTTTCACAGAATGCGTACGTATACATCTTCTTGATCGGGGCAGAAAGGCAAATTCAACGTTGGTGTAAGAAATATAATTCATTCAAACTAGAAGTGTTCATAAGTCTAAAATAGGATCATTAGCTATTGCGCTTACCATCTGAAGTTGTTAACCATAGCCTAATCACTGACATATTATGGACCTAAAATATGCCAATTTTCGTTTCTAAACTGATAGAGCGTCATCATTTCTTACTGGAAATTTAAAATTTTTCTCGATATTAGAATTCCTTCACGTTGAAAAATAGTTAAGTTTTTACTGAAATTGTTGGAGTTATTCAACCCAATATCATGGAATGTGGGAGAGAAATTTGAGTTATTTTACGTGTATACAAAATGTTCCTCTCGCTGCCTTCAGTTTCCGAAAACACTGTTCTTTAAACTTAAATCTAAAATTAATCAGGAGATTGGAACATCTTTAAATTACTAGCAATTTTCTCAGAAGTTTTTATAATGTTATTTTTTTAACGTGCTCATTGTGTCTTTGTTTTTCAATTGGAAATTGCTTGGCGACGAGTAACTGGCAGTTAGAATATAATTGCCTACTTAAAATGTTAAATAATGTTACGTAATTAATTTCAGAACATTAAATATCTTGTGGACTTCTCAGTCTCACCAAGAGTTCCGACAATTCAACAAATATTTATTCAGAATACTCTGCATCTTCTATCTTGCTCTCTACATCTTACATAAATAATGAGAGCAGTTTTCCAAATAAAACTTGAAACTTTAAAAATACTGGGCTGGAGAAGATGTAAAATTTGAGTGCGCAAAAACGTTTACCGTTAAATTTGGATCATTTATTTCTCAAAATAAAATTCTGCTTTCTCTATAAATCTTACTTCTTATACAAAATTACTTTGGGGAACTATACTTTAGCATTTTTTTTAAACATGCACTACGGCATAATTTAAGAGCTTGCTTAGATGCTAATATCATATAACAGATCCTACAGACAAGTGATAACTTGTCGAATCGGATCAAGACCCCTCACTGTTAAACCATAACAATGTTTATATCTAGTGTACAATATATTATTAATCCCAAACGATTTGGATACTTTCCATATGAAAAAATTGTTCGGGCTTTATATATTATACCTATATCGGCTCTAAACCAACGAAGGATACTACCAACTATTTTTCTATAAAGACTACTAATCTCAAAATGAGTTCATTGATAACTCGTACATCGATTAACGTTGCATCGTGTATGTTTCATCTTTCGAATTTCAGGTTTCCCACTGGAATTCAACTATTTAAAAAGCTTCTCCAGAAATAAGGACGTATTTCACTGACAGTAAATTTTGTGCTTTTAATGCCGTCTTTAATCATTATTGGCTATAATAGCTCATTATTAATGCGGGAATATGCTTGCAAACGTTACGGGAAACTGCTAGTAGTAAGATATTAACAAATGTTTCGAGCTGTAAACGCTTTATACAACAATTTTCTGGCTGAAAGTGTTTGTCGGGTGTTGTTGCTGTTTAGTGACTGTCAACCAAGCGATTGACCCCAGATCACTAAATCATTCTGTTTATTGTCTTTATTACTTCAATTATTGTTGTGTCCACCACGTGGACATGCACAATTCTTCCCTTGGTTTACCAACAACTTCTTGGTTTACTAGCTTCTTACATCCGGTACAATAGAATATTTTATTTTAACATTTGGCTCAATCGTTAACATGTTTCTCCAACAATGGTTTCAAAAAAGTAATTAATAGTTTCAACCAGTCCATTCATGAATTATTTAATCGCTCATGTAATGTCCAAGCTTAATGGATTCGAATATTCATTATCAGTCGGAAATAATCTATTCTAGAGTACCCCTGAATCCTGTTATTATGTGGTACGGTGTGGTTTAATCTGGGTGGTATCCAGATGGTTTAATGCTTTAAACCATTCTTAGTTAATACTTTGTTGACAAATATTTCAGTCACCATCTAGTTTCACTATTTATAATACGAAAAATAGATTTCAAAATATTTAAATGTTCAGTGAATTTTTCTGACCAATTTTGAGACGGATAATAACTATGACACATATTAGTACACAAGATTTCGATCGTACCTCAATTTGCCGTACCCAAAACACTTTATAATTATTTTTCTTCTAATTTCATTAAAAGTAAAGAACAATAAAATTGTCAAACGCAGCTACTAAAGTTTAGAACCAAAAATGTTTAATAAGTAAACATATTTAATAGACTATTGTTCCTTGGATATGAAGAAGCATAATTTAAATGCAAACATTCTAGATCAATACATAATAAGTCGCTTTGTGTTCGTCTGTTTTTGCATCGATATTTCCTAAACTACTCAACGTATTTTGATACAGTTTAACTGTCGGCTTTATTATGAACAATGGCAGGTTCCTAGGTAATAACACATTGATATTTTAATCATATAAAGTGGGTAAAAGTTTATATATTGCGGAAGGTATTATTTTTTAGCGTTTTCATTGTTACTACTGACTAAACCACTTATAACAGAATAATTCAAAAAGGACTACAAAAAAGTCCGCGGTGGTATATATCTCCAAAAAATAACACACAATAACCATTTTTCTCTTTTAAAGTTACATCTGTATGAGCTCTTCTGAAGCTATTTCGATCATTAAAGTTTCCATACCAATACATTATGATACGTAAATATTAGGTAAAACTAATTTGTAAGTAAATTCGACCAATATTTTAGTGCATAGATTTATTTACGTTTGAAAGCCCAGGTGTTTTGGTAGCGCAACTTATGACCAAAGAACGGCACCTTTGTTCTGATTGGTCGAGCGAACATCATAACACAGTTCATTACGAAGTGTAATAATGAAATCTAACATTAACTAACCTTTAACACTAAATGTAAGTAAAACCGATTTGTATAGTTACTACATTAGTATAATTTTAGTTCCTCAAATTTATAGCAGTTATCGTTAAGTTTTATTGTTCAATACGAATTATGAGATTAATGCATCACTAAAACGATCATACATCTGGTCATATGTGAATAAATTAAAACTTAAAACTGATATGAAAATGTCACTGTCTTCTCATGAAAACAGACATTTTGCGGAATTTATGTTCGAAATGTGTCATGGAAATTTACCACAACTCAATGGTGGAACACATTTGGACAGTAGAACCTTTGTATTCCGGTAAATGACGTTCAATAATTTATCGACAAAGTATATTGCGAAATTAATAACACAAGTTGTAAGACTATAGCTTGGTCAAGAGAGACAGAGAGCAATTCTACGAGCAATTAGACGAATTAAATAATTTTATTCTTTCGGAAATTGTTTCAAAGATGGGAACATACTATTCTGTAGACTCTGCTAGATTTTGATGAGGGAGTTCATTTTCCTTCAGAATTCCTGAATTCCTTGCAGCCTTCTGGAATACCTCAGCATAAATTAGTTAAGTAGTGTGTTCCATAATTTTACTGCGTGACCTTAATCTCTCTAAATTATGCGATGATTCACGAATACTGGTTAAAATCTTTTAAAGCCTACATAATAGAATGCACAATATTGACTTGGTGTGGAACTGGAGAAATTGTTTTGACTCCTCGGAATCTTTTTATTCCTACAGACTTACCTTACTATTTAAGCTGCAATGTCCTGTGAAATTGCCTTTATCAATGACCATTAATTCATATGGTCAAGCATTCTATGTTGCGGGATTAGATTAAAGCGTTCGGTGTTTTTCACATGGACAACTATATGTTGCCCTTTTAAGTATATTAATATTATTTTCAGGAATAACCAACGTGTATTGTCCAACGAAAAAACTGCTGTAAATATTGTGTATAAAGATATTTTATAGTTCTTAGTAGTAATAATAGTCGAATGCTCTATAAATGATTATAAATAGATCTCATTTCATAATATCATTTTGAAGGCGATTTGTTATTATTAGCAGATTAGTACGTCGTCTTATTTTGGGGTTTTGTTGGGATATCTGAATCAAGAAGATAAAAAATCAATGATTGTTAATGAATGCATATAGAAATATAGAAACCATGTATTGGACAAGGTCACTTTTTAAATTTATTAAGTCTTTAGAAAAAACAAATTTTAAAAATGAGCATCTGTAGAATTGTTTGTGAATAAAAGAAACAATATTTACGAGGAATCTGTCAAACCCACTATGACGGCGAATGGCTTCATCAAGACCCTGGCCTAAAACATTGCGGAGTGGAGATTATTAGAGAAAGCGAAGCGAACGGGACCATTCTTCTTCCGGCTTCCGCCATTGTTGCCATTGTCTATCAAGTGTACCCGTCGTGTCGCCAGCCCTTCCAGGCTAGGGATCCAACAGCTTGTTCACTTCAACTTTTAGGTTTTAAATAAAGACATTGAAAAAGTATTTTACATCGTTGAGTTATTTTTAGTTTAGCAATAATTTCAGTGAACATTTTATTTTACTATCAGTACCAAAAAAGACGATGTTAATTGGATGTTTTTTCGTAATTGTTTTTTATACGAAAAATAAATGTCAAAATATGAAAAAAGGTTCAGTGGGTTTGTCTAACCAATTTTGATATAGTGAAATGTTATGACACTTATAGTGGTGCATAAGGTTTCGTTCGTACCGAATTTTGTCCCAAAAACACTTAATTCTTCATATTTAATAAATGTATTATATTTTTTAAAGTGTCATTCTAGCACTATGCCGTTCATTATTTTCCTCCCAAGCAGTTGTAGATTTTTAGTTCGGATTTAGGTGTAGTATATAATGTTATAATTCCAGTAATATATCGAGTTTTTAAAAACCTTTCAGATTTTCATAGACTAAATCATATATTTTACGAATAACATTTTAAGTGTAATTTGGTAGATTTTATTTTGAGAAGTTGGTACCGATTCAGGAGTGCTTCAAGGATCCCATTTGAAACCACACTTTTTGTTGTATATTAATTATAAAGCCTTCATGCTTAACTGAGACATCTTATTTAATGATCGAGACCAATCGCAGATTACCAAACCCTTTAGTTCTGCAATTAGCCACTAATGTTCTTGTACGGAGGACTGCTATCCATCATGTGTTCTTTAATTTCAGCAAAACGGTGGGACTTTCTTTACAGACGATTTCTTTATTCTTTAACAAGATTAGGGGCAGCAGAATTAAGGAAAACAACCAGGATTTTTTTTATTCTCATATACCGTATAGATCTTCTGAATAATTAAGCAGTCTTGTTTCGAAAGCTAGGAGAAACTTGGATCGTATAATGTAGATGGCTAATATTTCAACAACAATTTCTCTTGTTTCATAAATCACATATCCTTGGTCCGAAATCATCTTGAGTAGGCTACGCCACCGCTGTCTGGAATAAAGAAAGTGTGGTTACATAGACATTAGCTACTGAGGCTGTACAATAGAAATTAATTACTTTCATGAGAGCCTTGGAAGTTTCCTGATGTGACAATAGTAGCTGAACTGAAGAAGTTTCAACTTCCTGCTCTATCAGTTCGACTTACTGTATTGGTTTTATGTTTGTATTATATCGAGTTCTACATAGTGGTAATTCTATCTATAATATTAAAATATTACATTAAAAGTTCTTAGAGTTTCATTTGAGATGTCCCTTTTGTAAGTGCATATATGGTGTATTTGTTACGATAATAACATTAAACGGCTAACAGAAATTAATATCTCTTCTAAAAAGAAACGCGGGTTGGTGAGGGTTGAATTTAAAATAAGAAAATGAAACAAAGTTTTATTTTTTTGATTTTATTTTATTCTAACAAAAAATCTTTAAGTTCTTCAGAATTATACAAAATATATACAGGGTGTATATTATGTCTGGAAACACCCAAATATATCCTTTAATAATTTAAATATAAATTTGAAACCTCTTACAATCGTGATAGAGATTGGGCATCTACTTTTTGGAACAATGTTTTGTTATGTCACACCAACGGGGGACGTCCTGCCGAGGGTATCGTGAATATTCTTAATGGAAGCCTATACCTTGTGATACATAATTTTAAAGGTAATAGCTTACTGAATTGAATGCCACAAACCGCATCTCAAAGGAATTATTCTATCAGAAAATAGAGCATTTTTAGTATTGAAAATTTACTGATGTTCAACAATGTAATTTTAACATGGTTCTTGCCACAAAATATGTTACACTAATTTTTTAGCATTTTTTAAATGTTCAATTAAAATAAAATAAACAATTTATTTTTAAGCTAGTTTCATTAGTACAAATTTACCAGTTTTTATTACAATGAATAAAACTTATGAGTCACTTTCTCTGATTACTTATGAATCTGTACTTGGTGTTTTCCAGTCAGCAGGAAGGTTTAAAGAGACAAAGGTCACTAGCCTATGAGAAACATTATTGTGTTATTAATCATCTGGTCTACAGGTTTTAGTTTGTTGAGCATGGAGCTTTCACTAGACAGGTCTAAGCTTGGGAATTACAAATGGACAAAGGTCATATCATTCCTGTCGAGTTAATCAGTGTCTCTGAAGCATTGCTGTCAACAAGTTATCTAATTACAGTAGTTCAGTTTTTATTTGGCATTTTAATGGAATTGTCTGAAAGAGAACGAATTACTCTGTTGATGATGCGAGGATATGGCGATCGTCAAAGATCTTATCGGGAAGTTTGTAATTTGTTTAATGACACTTTCCCAGAAAGGAATCCCATAAGTGTTTCAACAATATCAAAAACTATTGAGCGTTTTGAAATGACAGGGAGTGTACGTAATCGGCCAAAGTCGGGTAGGATACAATCTGCAACAGATGAAGAACATGCACTAGATGTTTTGCAAACATTTATTGAAGACCCACATACATCGCTCAGAAAAGCTGCACAGCAACATGATATGCACCCTATGTCTGTGAGTAAGATTTTGAAAATTAATAAATACAAACCATTTAAAGTTCATTTAGTCCAACAGTTAAGTGAGGATGATTACGACAGAAGAGTTGAGTTTTGTGAACTTGTGATGCGCAAATGTGATGACAATAGAGATTTTCTGACCAACATACTATTTTCTGATGAGGCAACTTTTTTCCTAAATGGCAATGTTTACAGGCACAATTGCCGTTACTGGGCTAGTGAAAACCCACATTGGATTACTGAGTCCCATTCACAGCAACCACAAAAACTGAACGTATGGTGTGGAATTTTAGGTAACAAAATTGTTGGACCCTTTTTCATCAATGGAAATTTAAATGCCGAACTTTACTACAATATGCTCCAAAATGAAATAATCCCAGCTATTCAAATTGCATCAGGAGAATACTTTGATAATGTATGGTTTCAGCAGGATGGTGCTCCACCCCATTATGGGAGACAGGTAAGAGAGTATTTGGATTTAAGGTTTCCTCATAAATGGATTGGCCGAAGAGGAGAAATCGAATGGCCTCCAAGATCTCCGGATTTGTCACCAATCGATTATTTCCTATGGGGTCATTTAAAATCCAATGTTTATAGAAGAAAGTCTCATAATTTGGAAGACCTAAGAAACAGGATTATAGAGGAGATTGCTTTGATAACTGAAGAAATGTTAGGCAACTCTGTCGAATCATTTTACACAAGATTGGCTCATTGTCAAACCGTAGAAGGAACACAGTTCGAACAATTGCTTTGACACCAAATGCAGGTAAAACGTTTGTTGTAAGACTTTTCTAACAGCATACATTATTTTTTATTTGTAATAAGAAATCAATAACATAAGTATTTCCATAATTGTACTGTAATAAAAACTGGCAAATTTGTGCTAATAGAACCAGCTTAAAATGAAATTTTTGTTTTATTTAATTGAACATTTAAAAAAATGCTAAAAAATTAGTGTAACACATTTTGTGGCAAGAACCATGTTAAAATTACATTGTTGAACATCAGTAAATTTTCAATACTAAAAATGCTCTATTTTCTGATAGAATAATTCCCTTGAGATGCGGTTTGTGGCATTCAATTCAGTAAGCTATTACCTTTAAAATTATGTATCACAAGGTATAGGCTTCCATTAAGAATATTCACGATACCCTCGGCAGGACGTCCCCCGTTGGTGTGACATAACAAAACATTGTTCCAAAAAGTAGATGCCCAATCTCTATCACGATTGTAAGAGGTTTCAAATTTATATTTAAATTATTAAAGGATATATTTGGGTGTTTCCAGACATAATATACACCCTGTATAATGATTGCCATTTATACAAATTTAGTGTAAATAAAAGTCGTTTGACAGGTATTTTGTCTTCCGAACATATGTTAGTTTGGTTATTTAAACGCATATGTGAAAGATACGGCCAAATACAAAATAATTGAATCGTAAAAAGTGAGGGATCTGTGGTGTAATAGTAGCACATTCACCTGGCAAGTGAGAGATCCGGGTTCGGGTCCCGGTGGAGCAACTACTTTTTGTGATTCAATGTTTATTGAAAATATATATATATATAGACCTCGTCACTAGAATAAGTAATTTTTACAATTTCTAGATCATTTTATGATTTCTGTTCAATAGATTGTACTAAATACTTCCGCTAGGAACATTTCTCAAACTAATAGTAAAATAGGTGAAGATAGATTAAAGTATACTTGTTGAAGTATATTGAAGTAAATTGTATAATTGTTGGATGATGTGATACAATATCAGATATAATCATATCTTTACATCAGATATGGCTCACCACCTGAGCTCAAGGTAAATCAATGCCGTCGAAGTTTCCGCTCGAGTTTTAATGATTGGACGATCCCTGACAAAACCAATCATAGCTCTCTCGTGGTTGAAATAGCGCGCAACGAACAAACACGCAACCTATAATTGGATTTGTGGTTGTGTTTGCAGTATATCCAGACTACCGTTTGGTAAATAGTGTTTGAACAATGATATGTGAAGAGCATTGTTGTGACACGTCTAAAGAGTTATTCTCATAGTTATTTGAATATTAACCATACAGAGTTAATATTCGTATTCTAACTACACTTGAATTAATCGGATGATTTCTTTGGAAAGGATTAAACTTAATAATCCAAATATTAAAAATTAAAATTGTATGCCTACTCCATAAACTAGATTTATAAATATATCACATGTGCTGAGATACATTATAGTATGATTAATTACTGATTAAATTATATTTAGGCTATATATATATATATATATATATATATATATATATATATATATTTAGCCTTATATAATACGTTTTATAATACGTTATTATTATTTAAACTATGATTTTATACCACGATTTGTGCAAGCTATATCATGTTCATTTTATTATGGTCTCTTAGTAACATTGTTAGTTTAGTCGTAATTATTTGTGTTAAATAATGTATACATAAAATAAAGTATTTACGGCTACTCAATGAGAATAGTAAATCTTTTTTTACCAATAACCATAATTTTATTGTGTTTCTGGAGACTGAATGAGTTTTATTATGGTTTAGAACTTCAAAATAAGAAACATAAATTTAGAAACAAAAATTATCTCTCAATGAGCACTCAAGTCCAGTAATGACCTAATGCATTATTGAAATTGGTTTAAACTGCTATATTGAATACTACCTTTTCACGTCAGATACTTTCAGGTTCTCTATCTACTCATAGAAAAGGTAATTAACAGAAAATATTCAATTTATACAGCAATGTGAGGTAGTGAAACTTTAAAAATTCAGACCCTACGCATGTACCCAAAAATTTGCAGTATTGCAGTAAAATTGCATAAAGATTGAACTTATACAAAGAAAACGTCATGACCTACGCTTAACACCTTCACTGCTGGTCTGGACTAAGTGACGATAATACAGCTCTTAAAATCATAGCAGCGCTAAAGGATCTGCCATAGAAAGTGTTTTAAAAACCAATTCACCTCATTATTACCCGCCAAAAGGTTTTTGAAACTGTTGTTGTCCGGCCGTCTGTCAGTTCATCCGTACGATAACTTTTAATAGAAGGGACCTAGATATTTGAAATTTTGTATACTTAGTCAATGGTATAGCTCTATCGATTTTGGATAACAAACTAACAGGGAAAAGCGTCCGTCGTTCTGTCCGTTTGTGCACTACATTTCCGTTACGATTATCGGAACCTTTGATACTCCGTTTTATTGGTGGCTTTATTCATGTACAGCACATGAATTAGTTATTAAAATTATCTGAAACGTTATGATACAATTTAAAGCGAGGTTTTACAGTACCAACATTTTTATGATGACGGTTTGTCTATTTTCAAATATGTATTGCAAAAATGCTCTCAGTTGTTAATAAACATATATGTCCATAGTCAATTAATTACGTGGATTACTTCAGTTCCTCATAATTTTGTAAACAACAAATATTTTCCTCGTATATTTTAGTAACTGTTTAAAATGTTTATTGTCTAATTTCAAAAGACTTATTGTTATACGTCATTTCTAAGAGATTCTCCTCCACCCAGCTAGTCAGGTGTTAAAAAGCGCTTACGTATATTTTGTGTCAATACGTTGAATCTAGTTTTACTGGTTGAAATGGAACCCAAGTGCTTTCAGGTGGGAGGATCCATCTTCCCCTGTCACCAATGAATGATAACACTTGTCCCAGACTGTCCTTTGAATCTCCTGTCTTCTCTTTCTCTCTCTCTCACACACACACTAGGTCCTATACTACACAATGAATCATTGTATCTTTATATATCAGAAATTACAAATATTTTTCATTGATACAGAATAATAATTTATTTATTTATTATCAATTCAATTCAATAAAGTGTGTCGTATTAATAATTCTTAACTCTTTTTTGTTGATTCTTACCCAATTTATTTTGTAGATATTAGCATTCTTATACTTTTTATAAATCATTTCTTCTTAATTTTCTAATTAATTCCACTTCAAATGTAAAAACACTTATATTGGCATAAAGAATGTATCATATCTTAATTTTGTATCAATTAGTTTTTTATGGCATCCTGTTGGCCATTATTTCATATATTATGTGAAATTCAATATTTTTAGTCGAGGAATCAAACCTAAATTTGTATTGTATAAGCACACTGTTTTTTTTTTATATTAGTAGAGAAATTTCCAGAAAGAAACATATCAGGTACTGCGCTAGTTTAGGTACAGGTCAAAATAAGAGTGTGTATGAAATTAAATATTGTTCTCAGCTTACCCTTTTCTTATCATTATAAAATTAAATCTGTGAGACATGTATATAAATTTAAAATCAATTTACCTAACAATAATATACAGGCCATTAAAATTGCGACTTTCAGTCTCTTAATCTACTTTTCTGACGGTTGATTATGAATCAAGATAGGAAAAATATAATCTGAGAAAAATATATAGTTTTATATTTTTAACCCCTTTGATGTCACCCCCCACATTCCAATAAAATTAGCGTGAATGACAATAAATGTCTTTCTTTATAAATTCCTAAAACTATATAGTAAATAACCAGTTTTTTGCATTTACTGTGCAAATTTGGAGCTCGACTCTTAGAATACTCGTATAACATTATATTATATCTCATTTCGGAATCTTTAGGTATATCACTGTGTTTTAAATGTTTATGTCAAGAATATAAACATGTGATTTATTTTTGCATTAAATTGTGACGTCATATATAAATTTGTATGTATTTTCCAAATTTATAAAAATAGAACTGGTTATGTATACTATTTTAATTCCATAGATTAGTTCATTCTCTTCAAAATTATATTTGTTTAACTATTTCTATGAATAATGGACATTGTACACATTTTAAAACATAAACATTTTTAAAGAAAACGTTAGGGTTTTTTATTTCATTAATCTGTTGCTTTTACAATTTTCAAATGCTGTACGTTTTTTTTTCTAGGAACCAGTTTTATTTTAGTTTAGAATCTAAAGTTTTAACATTTAAATTTGGCTATTACATTTATTTGTTGTTTTCACGTAAATTAAAACTAAAAATTTTAAATACTTTATTATTTAAATATTGCTTGCAGTAAAGCAAAATAAGCCTGCCAATGTTGAGTTATTACGTGGCCACTTGTAGATTTAAGGACCAAACTGTGCGGTGGAACATGTTACCAATTTTATGTAATGGAAATTGAGAACTATTGGTTCCTAGTAAACACAACAAAAGAAATAGCCGCTGTGAAGAAATAGTGAGAAATAAATGGACGACAACAGACCTTGGCATTGCTGTTTTGGGAGGGCGCCAGGTATGTTGCGTCCCCAAATAAACATTACGCGTATTAAAATAAAACTGAGCGAATCACTTTTCTTGCTCTAGCTTTGCAACTTTAGACTTATTTTTCTGTTATTCAATATTTATGCATTAAGCTATTCTTGTATTTCCTTGATGACGTCAGTGTTAGTGGCGGCGCGGGGTGGTGCGGCGTGGCGTGGTGAGGAAAAGTAACGATTAAACGTCAATTTGGGAGCAATAGATGGGGGACCATTACAGGGATGAGGAATTGCTTGTTGACTCCCACGTTCGGATGTTTGTAACGTAAATGGCGCAGCGGGTGGCCTGACACACAAACATTCTATACAAACAAACCCACAAGTTTGTCAAACTCGCTTATGTCGGTGTTCATTCGCGCTTTAGAGAGTTAGATCAAGCCACCTGACGCTTGTTGACTCCCACGTTCGGATGTTTGTTACGTAAATGGCGCAGCGGGTGGCCTGACACACAAACATTCTATACAAACAAACCCACAAGTTTGTCAAACTCGCTTATGTCGGTGTTCATTCGCGCTTTAGAGAGTTAGATCAAGCCACCTGACGCTTGTTGACTCCCACGTTCGGATGTTTGTAACGTAAATGGCGCAGCGGGTGGCCTGACACACAAACATTCTATACAAACAAACCCACAAGTTTGTCAAACTCGCTTATGTCGGTGTTCATTCGCGCTTTAGAGAGTTAGCTCAAGCCACCTGACGCTTGTTGACTCCCACGTTCGGATGTTTGTTACGTAAATGGCGCAGCGGGTGGCCTGACACACAAACATTCTATACAAACAAACCCACAAGTTTGTCAAACTCGCTTATGTCGGTGTTCATTCGCGCTTTAGAGAGTTAGATCAAGCCACCTGACGTTTGTTGACTCCCACGTTCGGATGTTTGTAACGTAAATGGCGCAGCGGGTGGCCTGACACACAAACATTCTATACAAACAAACCCACAAGTTTGTCAAACTCGCTTATGTCGGTGTTCATTCGCGCTTTAGAGAGTTAGCTCAAGCCACCTGACGCTTGTTGACTCCCACGTTCGGATGTTTGTTACGTAAATGGCGCAGCGGGTGGCCTGACACACAAACATTCTATACAAACAAACCCACAAGTTTGTCAAACTCGCTTATGTCGGTGTTCATTCGCGCTTTAGAGAGTTAGATCAAGCCACCTGACGCTTGTTGACTCCCACGTTCGGATGTTTGTTACGTAAATGGCGCAGCGGGTGGCCTGACACACAAACATTCTATACAAACAAACCCACAAGTTTGTCAAACTCGCTTATGTCGGTGTTCATTCGCGCTTTAGAGAGTTAGCTCAAGCCACCTGACGCTTGTGCCCGATATTTCCCCTACACCCAGTTCAGGTCTTGCGTGGTAGATGGTGGTCAATACTATCACGACTGTTGTATCGCTGTACGAGAAGATGCTAGGCTCTTTCTATTCTTTGTTCTATTAGTCGCCTAGCTGTTTACCCAGGGCTTCAAAAGCCATTAATATAATTGGGGTATTAAACATTCTTTTTTTTATTTTATAAAAACTTCTCCTAAGCTCTTATTAGGTCATTGGATACAAGGTTTAAAATTGAGTTTGAGAGAACATATTATTGTATCGAATTAAACGATTCTACTCAAAATCAACCCTTGAGAACTGTAAAACATTTTCCTGAAGTTTCAAGCACAGAGTATGCCAAAATTAGAAGTCCGGAGTTTCATTCTGCAGTTTTTAAAAGTGTAATTGTTTAGGTATAATTTGTTTGACATAATATAAAGGTGGTTGTAAGCCAAATATGTTTTTTCGATACAATGACACCCAAAAACTGTGGAATTAAATAGTTAAAATATGATGAAAACACAAACCATTCCTACGTTGCTGCTTTAAGAATCTACGGATACCCAAGGGATTTATGTAAAAAGACTCAAGGGGCTGAATACAAAGTTGTTCAAAATCTTAACCTAGTTAACTTAAACAGGGTTTATTTTTAACAAGGCTCCTGCGTGACATTGAATTCTGGGACTGTCAATGGTACCACACCACTTAATATAATTTTCTGTGAACTATAACACATTCTACCAAACAAAAATAAAAAGTGTTTGTTCTTTTTTAATTACTATTCTATACACAAAAATAATCATCAATGGATAAATTCATGCTTAATGTAATAAAAAATACAATTTTGCAATCCCAAATAAAATTGTACATTTTATTTCCTTCTCGTAAAACGTTTATAATGATCAGAAAAAGATTAAACTTTTTTTAGAACTCACTTGTCCATGAAGGCTTTTTAGAGTACAGGAGATCGTTAATGAGGTTATATTAAATTGACTCTCCACGCCGGGTCACACATTACGCGTGCTATTGTAAATTATTACAAAATGTAACTTCTACACTCACATTATTAAAATTGTATGTACCTTAACCACAATTAAAATAACAATGTTCAAATCCTTTAATAAACGTCGTATCGAGTATTTATTGAATGCGTAATTTATGATTCTTATAGATTTATTACTCAAACTTAACTGCTCAGGCTACGTGAAAAGGTTATGGGGATCTTACCAACATCGACGTTATCAATACATTTGTTGAGTAATCACACAAATGTTATGTACACCTGTAGGCGCCGCGAGTGAGATGAATGTCAGTAAAATGCCACAGAAACATTCAGTGAGTACGATTTGTGTATCTACAATTTACATGATCTTATGTTATGGCAGATTGTAAAACATGAAAATATTTGTGTAAATGGAGTAATTTGTTTATATCAAAGTATTAGGTATTTATTGAAGAGTATTCTTTCGTCATAGCAGTCGAGCCGGTATAACATTACATTACGACATAAGAAACACGTATATGTTACAAAGAAATAATTTTACAAACATTATTTTATTGTTAATGATACCGCAGATGAAGTGAATGATAAAAACCAACTATTGACTACAATAGTTAGTACAATAATAGTCGGCAGAATAACAAGATAAAAGGTCAGTGGTCTGTAATAAATTCGATAGAACGCCACAGCGCTGCCTGCTACACTAACCAAATTTTTGTCATGGACCATGAACTACAGATGTAGTCTGTATAATATTTGACAAACCAACACTGTAGGTAACATACTGACAGCCGTGCAGAAGACTGCCACAGCGCTGCCTGCTACACTAACCAAATTTTTTGTCATGGACCATGAACTACAGATGTAGTCTGTATAATATTTGACAAACCAACACTGTAGGTAACATACTGACAGCCGTGCAGAAGACTGCCACAGCGCTGCCTGCTACACTAACCAAATTTTTGTCATGGACCATGAACTACAGATGTAGTCTGTATAATATTTGACAAACCAACACTGTAGGTAACATACTGACAGCCGTGCAGAAGACTGCCACAGCGCTGCCTGCTACACTAACCAAATTTTTGTCATGGACCATGAACTACAGATGTAGTCTGTATAATATTTGACAAACCAACTGTAGGTAACATTGACACAGCCTGTAGGTAACATACTGAAGCCGTGCACAGCGCTGCCTGCTCTACACTAACCAAATTTTTGTCATGGACCATGAACTACAGATGTAGTCTGTATAATATTTGACAAACCAATACTGTAGGTAACAGACTGACAGCCGTGCAGAATGGCAAGATTAAAAGTCAGCGGTCTGTATTAAATTCGATAGACTGCCACGGCGCTGCCTGCTAAAATAACCGTCTTTTGTCGTGGGTTATGAACTACGCATGTAGTGTGTTATATTTTACAAACCAGCAATAGAGGTCTGATATTCAGCCGGATTGCAGAGATTAAAACTTAATGGTCCGTTTTACAATCGGTTAGGCCGCCACGGGGCCTGCCGCCTGTTACACTAAACTAACTGTGTCATGGATCATGAACTAAACCCGTATTGTGTTATATTTGACGAACCAATAAAAGAGGTAACAGACTGTGGTCTGATAGTCGTCCAGAATGGCGAGATTAAAAGTCAGTGGTCCGTAATACCCTCGATAGACCGCTGCCGTGGCGCGGCACTGCTTATTACACTGAATCGACTGTTTGTCTCGGATCTTGGGATCTTGAACTACAACTGCAGTGTATCATATTTGACAAAACAACAATAAAGTTCACGTACCATATTCTGATAGTCGGCCAGAATAGTGATATTATAACTCAGTGGTCCTTTTTACATTCGGGTTGTATTACAAAGTCTATTTCATAGTTATCTTCATGCGATGGAAAAATCCGTTTATACAATATCCATTCCTTCATACAGATGACTGTTACAAATCTGTCAAGATATTACAATGCTACTGTAGTTAATAGAGCCAATATAAAACTAATTACCTAAATTTCTCTGGAATTATTTACAATAGTTAAATATTTATTGCGAAGACAAAAAGTACATTAGTGTAGTAAACGTCAAGTATCTAATAGTTTTGACACACAGGCCACATCCAACTCTCATTTATACATTAATTTTGACTCTCACTGTACTCCATCCATCGGCAATTTTTTCCCATCTTAAAATGGGAGTCTGGGGATTCTGCGGTCTCTTAGTTATACATAACTCGTTCATTATTTACAATACGTTCGACACTAAACAGCGTTTCAATCGGGTTTTAAATGATTTAAGCGTAGGATAATGTTTAGTTTCATTCGGCAAGCTTTTGATGAGATTAATTGTTAGTAAACACAGTCTTATTTGTTATAATGAGCCGCTAATAATTATTTAACACTCTAATCATCTGTGTACTTGTGGATTGAAGCTTACGAAACATTTTATTTTAACTCATGTCATATAACGTAGCATGTTAAGTTGAGTTTGTTACTATGTGGCTAATAAATTTAACATTGTTCTGTTAGTCAGTAAAAATCTCAGGTTTAATCTAACATGTTGGGGTCCAGCAGCTTTTCGAGCAATTTCGATGGTGTGTGGACTTCATCCATGTTTTATCTGTTGTGTCGGACAATTGAGAACAGACTTCTCGACAGAGTCAACTGGAACAGCTCGCCTGACGGCTTCAATAGTGAGCGTGTCCTGACGATTGCGGTTAAAGATGTCTTACAACGATCGCAAATATCATTTATGGAACAACTTATCGTTCTTTTGAGATAAAGTTGTGTTTGGGACGTTAATCACAAGTCACTGTATAAAACAAAAGATCCTGTTGTAAAATATTTACAGCATTTTTAATTATGTTTAAAAGCTTCGTATGTCGAACTTTACCAGAGACACGGTTTCTTCATCTTTCTCTCGTGAACACCAGAAGTTACAGCTCCTCAAATGCATTCCAACAATAATAGTGTAAGTAGCCAGCACCGACCTTGCTGGGCTCGCCTTTGGGTTTGCCCGGCGTCATGTGATGTCCGACCAACATGTTTGATAGTGTGTGTACCAGCGATAAACAACACGAGACACGGTTTTGAGCACATACACTGTGCAGTTGACTTATCTGTCATTAGCGACTTTGACAAGCAGCTGATGAATGAAGTCGTCTGATGGCGTTATCTCTACTGTTGCTTGCAGTCAGATCACGCTCAGTTTACCAATAGAGTGCGCCGTGCCCGTGACCCTCTGTGACCCGTACCTAGTCCCTAAGCTCAGTCGGAAGCCGCTCCGCGCCACCGCCATGAGGATCGTCCTCTCCTGTCTGTGTCAGTTCTGGTACGTACCCCAGGCTGTGGCCGTCCTACTTCACCTGGATCACACACCTTCATTGTAGACTGACGATATTCATTAAGATATCCGAGGGAAATGTGTAAAGTTCTGCAACTTTTGCTCATTTTAATTCGTTTTATTCGGCTCAAACGTTCAAGACAATTTTTCGCGTGTGATTTTTCAAAAATTAGAGTAGTTACAGTGCATAAAAACTTATACATCATGTGAGTTTAATGTATGCATTTATTATTGCTACGTTATAGGTTAAGAAGTTTCAAGAAAAACGTATCGTAAGAGGAACTGATCTCGATATATACAACTGGAAACATGCTTGGATGGAAGTACCCTAGAAAATGTAGCAGCTGCAGGAGTGAATCGGAGCTGGAAAGATTGAATTTAATAATTACGAACACTTAATTATATCCATTCCTTAGAAAATCTAGGAACTAGAACAAGTCTTATTCTGAGCTTTACTGCTTGCAACTAATACCGCCAACTCTTAATAATGTAGTACTGGTAATTTGTCTTTAATTTGTTATTTTTTCTCAACGCTTCCTGCCTAGATTTAATTTTCTTTTACTTTACTTCCTACTAACGTTAAAGATTCATGTCTTGACCTACATGAATTTTTTTAGAGAGTGTAACATGGGTCTTAAGCTATTTTTAGACAAAACTAATGTAACAATATATCACAACAGACAGACCTACATTATAGATTAAATGTTTTCTTGGCAAAAAAGATTTAAAACTATTTTGAACAGTCCAATTAAGGTATTAATATAATAATAATTGCAATAAGGTATACTTTTTATTTTATTTTATTCGTCGGTTAACACTATTTTTAAACTAATTAAAAACATTTGCTGCAAACTAAATTGTCAATGCTGAACAAATAATACGTAACATACATAACATACTAATATGAGTGTAACATATATACTCATATAAGTGTAACATATATACTAATATAAGTGTTAAGTTATATAAACTAACAATGACATTAATAAGCCTAAGTTAGGTTGTCCTACCAGTGTCACAAAGTGGGCAATTAGGAACTTTCAGACAGTGTACAGTTTATTAGATATGGATCACAGCCCTCATCTCGACTTTCTAGAGCCTTTTGACGCTTTGAGAGTTCTATTTTGAAATGTCTATTCGTAGTAATTGTTATTTTATTTTCTTAATATTTTTATTTTATGTTTATCTAAAATGGGTATCTTTAATTTACTAAATTTAGGTCACGCACAAACAAGTAAGGTGCATTGTTTTACCAAGAGCCTTCTTTAGGTTTTACATGTATATTGCAATTTACCTTCTGTCCCGAATACTATAAGAATGCATATTCCGAGTCAGTTAACTTAGTACAAACAACCAAATAATCTAGATAATCTTTTCCGGGAAATCCGTAGAGGAATTTCTCTAAAGAATGCACACTGAGTTGCGCTTATTCTAAGTGGGAGCGAATAATAGGGCATTTTAAGGGTTAAAAAACACTTGATCTTAAATTTTGTAATTTTTCTTTTTTTTTTGGAATAGGCTATTATTCACAATTATTAAATACACCATTAGATACATAAATACTAATTATATTTGACAACAAAATACAGAGACCGTAAAACTAAAAAATGTGACGTGTGAAAAATACATCTTTTAATAATTTTAACTCTTTTCTTATTATTTTATTCCTAGTAACGATGATGATTTATTTAATAAAGGAAATGTCTTTCCTGATACATGGATTTGTGGCGGATAGGTTGTGGTGGTTATATTGTGTCCGTTAACCAAATTTGAGTTTTTAACAAACACTACTGATATAAGAATAATTAGAAAACATTGGTTGGTGGTTGCTACGGGCTACAACCTCCTATTTTTATTGGAGAAACACACGGTGACTCCTTGGGATGAAACTTTTCTTTAGTATTCTTCTGCATGTTAAAGATGTAAATAATTTATGGTTTACTGACAGACTAGACTACGAGCTGCATGTATAAAATTGTGTATACAAGTCAATTTGTGAATAGGAGACGAGTAGGTTTACAAAGGAAAGAGGTTAGAATTTACATATTATAATACTGCAAACCCACCGGAATTGTCTTCATCTGCCGCACAGTACAGCACTATAAATTCCACTTTCCAATGAAAGGATGGTCACAGAGTATTCACAATATATGGGCACTTGAGAGTAATATTGTACACAATAATGGAGTGCAATCACCGTTCAAAAACCATGTCATTTGGCAAGGCAGAAGATGGATAAACCGGAGGTTTTGGCCATCCACATAAAATAAACCGTTAGTTCTTGAAAACTCCCACTTAATTTATAGAAAAGCGTGATTCCTAACATGGGTAATAACAACCTTCAGTAATATTTTGAAAGAATACACCATTACATAGAAGGCACCGACTACTCCCCTTTTGGGATCAATAAACCTCCACTCCTAGTGACGAAAGACATGTTTCAGTTTATAAACCGTAAAGAGAATCATCATAAACTGCTCAGGGATACTTTGGGGGAATTTACTACTCTGAGATTTTATCATCCTGTTGAAGGTATCTATTGGATCGTATATTGGTTTCGTAAAGCTCAAAACTTAGTGCAGATAAATGTAATGTTTTGTAAATAAATCCCTTCAGCGTCACTCAATTTGTTCTAATGTTATGAGTACTACTGCCCGATGGTGCCTATACCGTCTAAGGTCTCATGCAGGTTTTGGGATGGAATCTTCGGCTTAAGAATTGAGTCTGATTTCATACTCAGTATTTCGTGGAAAGAATAACTGTAATTCTATTAAACAACTTTTACTGTACCATTTATCTTCTTAATTGTATACATCAATATAATGTTGCGATTTTACTTAAATTAGCTTTCGTTGTAGTTTACTTGGAGGAATGATAGTATTGTTGAAGTATGAAACCTCAATTATTACAGCATTTCCTATAATTCATATCTCGCTACACGATAATGTATTTCGAAATTCTTTAATTTTCCAGCTTTGCCAAATTGATGTGAGAATATTGTTTCAACGCCTCGTTGTTCCTATGAGACAATTACGCTGCCCTGCAGCAAGTACGAGTTATTCACACGCAAAGACGTCATTTTTAATGTAACTCAAATCTCTTTTAAGTTCCTATTTAAAATTATATTTGTTAATAGCCATCGCTCGTTGTCTTTATTACATATACTTCTTACAATCCTGCACGTCTCAAACGGTTCACTGCTAATTATAAGCAGTTCATGTTCTCTAAAGAGGCACTATCTTGCAGCGTATTCATTATTTGCATGCAAAAAATTAAAATGGTCCCCGGAATGAATTTCTAGTTAACAATCCAAATTCTGTATTTTTTACAAGAACTGTAAGTTTTGTTGTACCAATATTAAATAATCACCGAATATTAAGACTTTTGAAAAGACTTTCAGAGTGGCTGCTATATTTCGAGCACCTTTAATTCCTAATTAAAATGCAACAATAACAGTTACGGTTGTACACCATAAGTATTTTCGATTATTATTTTATTTGAATAAATGTATGCTCTCAGACATAAAAGAGAAAAATTAAGTGAAGTTTGTTAGTCTTTTATTCAAATCTTATCTTATTATTCTTATTAAATTATTGCTTATATTCATTTCGATATGTTTCATACTATAAGCAAGCAAAGAAACAGTAATAGTAAGATAAATCATTGGCAGAAAAAATTAAAATAAATATTCATTGTAAACGCTGTAAAATAATTGTAATTTTAAATAATTGGAACCGCACAACAGGCCAAGTGCTGCAAAGACACTTAATTAATTTAATGCTACTAACAAAAGTCAGTATATTTCCAATAATATTTTATCATTTATATTTTATAACGATTACATAAGTAAAAGGACCAAAAAAGTTATATTAAGTTACTTACCTTTTTAATTTAAATACATAGTTAAGTCTTCATTTAATATATTTAGTCAGTTTAAGGAAGTGTAAATATATTGTTTATTATTCATATTAAGTAAGGTATTTATTTGTTTAATTTATGTTTTGTGAAATAATTGGAAAATAAATAAATTTATAACTTATCATGTCCTAGAATTACACACAGCAATGTATTACTATTATAAGGTTAGCTTTGGTATGGGTAAGAAAAATTGATACTATACGTTATAAGCAAGATTATAATAAGCGTAATGTTTTCAAATTCAACACTCTTGTGTGAAGTATTATACATTAATTTTACTTAATGAAACAAAATTTGTTGCTAAAATTCATTAGTAGAGTAAGTAAAAATCGTGTATTTAAATAAGAAAGTACAATATATTGGTATGGACTCAAACCTATTGCACCAACAAAACTAACCAAAGCAATTAATTGTGTAAATGGTTTTGTATGGCGTACTTGAAAAGTATTTATACAATCCAGACAGGTCGATAATTTTGTCCGGAAACCGATTACAGAACTTAATGTTGCTGTTTAAAATGGTCAGTGAGGTTGGGGAGGGGGAGAATTAAATGGAAACCTTTCACACGCCAGCTCTGAGTTGTAAACTGATCTACACTTATTAGTCGGATTAATACAGTATAAGGACAAAAAATCTTATTCCCAAAACAATAACTTAATTTTAAACCACTGCGACTGGCATTGTAACCTACATTGAGCCAACACAAACAATCTGCTAACTCTGATTTGAAATGGACCAAAGCCAGAGTTGCTCATTGTGTTGTTACAGTGTTACAGTAAGTATATGAACACATTTAAAGTTTTGAGACACTACTATTGGGTTCCTACACAATTACTACAGTTGGCAGTTTTGATGGGTTTTCTGATGGCGGAGCTGACAAAGCTGGTTTTCATTATTATGAAAGGTGATTATTTTCATAGTTTTAAAACTTACTCTTCAATGTGCGTGTTTTATACAGGGTGTACATAAAGTCCTGCACGGGTATAATATTTTCTGAACGATAACAGATAAATAAACAAGATTTGGTGTATCAATACTACACCTAAAAATCTACTTTTTGAAGGAACTATCAGTTTTCTATAATATCATGGGGACGTCCCGCAAGGAGTCAGAAGGAAATCTTAAATAGGAGCATAGGTCAATATGGACATCATTTTAAAGGGCTTATCTAGCAGAGTTTAATGCCGCAAACCGCACTCAAAAAGATTGATCCAGTACAAAATGGCGGCTGTTCAAAGATTTTACTTGGTTACATTTTATTAGTAGCCATAACCCCAGTAAAGCAAAACTGCAACCAAACGAATACTGCAGCTAACTACTACATTATGCTTGTCAGTTGTACAGAAGTGAATTATGACATTAGTTATCCTCAAGGGTTACAAATTTGGTCCTAATATATTGATAACGGGGAAAACCTGATCAGCCTGATCAGCTCTTTGAACAGCCGCCATTTTGTACTGGATCAATCTTTTTGAGTGAGGTTTGCGGCATTAAACTCTGCTAGATAAGCCCTTTAAAATGATGTCCATATTGACCTATGCTCCTATTTAAGATTTCCTTCTGACTCCTTGCGGGACGTCCCCATAATATTACAGAAAACTGATAGTTCCTTCAAAAAGTAGATTTTTAGGTGTAGTATTGATGTACCAAATCTTGTTTATTTATCTGTTATCGTTCAGAAAATATTATACCCGTGCAGGACTTTATGTACACCCTGTATAATATAAATCGGAAATGTATAGTTTGTTATAAAAACACAATTTACAGTGCGTTCATACAATATAGCAGTTTCACAATTTGAGTTAAACCATTTAAAACCATACAAATATTTATTGACTGAGCGTTAGCAAAGACTATCACTCGAGGGTATGAAAATATTTCGATTCTGTCTCTCCGCTCGATATCTAGAAAACCAACTAACCTATAGAATTCAAATGTTGAATGAAATTTCACTTCTATATAACCAATACTGAGTTAGATGGTGCTTGTCACTCCATGGGATTTGCTTGAGCATTAGCTAATATTTATCATTGGTCTTATAGGTAACCATGATGGCAACGGTTTCGTTTCTACATAAACATCAATGAGTTCTATGATGATCCAAGCCCATCCATGCTATGGAATTTGACAGCGTCATTGAATACTATTACTCAATAGGCTATTTTCCTGACGGAGGGATGTAAACATTTCTTTCCTGAACGATGCTTACTTCTCTATCTGACCTCAGAACATCTCGCGAATTAAATGAGCTATAGTATTGATATACTGTATGCAACCTCAGCCAAACCTGTTACGCAACAAGTGTTGTCGCCGTTGGTCAGTCAGTCGTTGGTGTTGGTCGGCGAATGCCAACATATTGTGACCTGTATTCTGTAGTTCAATTTTAATAATTAGTGTTGTTTTTAGTTTTTTATGAAGTGCATGTTTTACAGTTAGTGAAGTTGACACACAACATTGTGATTGTAAATCTTGACTTACGCGTGTCACAACGCTCTGATATGATTTGTTTTATAACCTACTTTGTAATTATGTGTCAGGTAAGTTATTTAGCTGAAGAAGAGATCAGATTGCAGATCTCGAAACTTAGTGTTACTGACTTTTTGTATCACTGAATGATGGCAAATATCCTGAAAATACTGTTTCTTTCACAATCCTTCCATCGTCAAAAATAAACTTCAATCAAAGAACTACTTAATACTTTAAGTGCTATATTGTTTTTTTTTTTTTTAGGAAATGTTAATAAACAACACAAAAATGTTTTGACAGCGTGTTAAGTACAAAGCTGAAGTCAAGTGTAAAATAAAATTAATATGAAAAATATTTTCATGCATCCAATAACAACATTCAGTCGCAGAAGAGACTGTGATGCCTTCAACACCTGGTTTACCTTAACCCGTTTGAGCTAATACTGAACATAAATAGCATGATACTCCACGTGGACCGCTAACATAAGCGATAACATTATGTTTTTATTCAGCTTTTACATTCCTTCAATCTCAGTGTTGGATACATTTGATGTGTGGTCATAAAAAATATAATCGATATCTTTTGCTGGAGTTAGTTTATTGAAGTTGCACGTACAACAGTAATGGTTACGAAAGAACGATGTGAAAGAAACGACAGAGTGGAATGAACTAACGAGCCAAGTGGATGGGTTCGGGGAACATCTCTGCTAATGTTGTACACGGCTGCTGATATTTTCTCAAATTGGCCTCATTGTTCTTTCGCCTCCGCCCTTCTCCTTAAGTTTGTTAAACGCCTTATGTTTTCTTTCCAAATGTTTCGGTACTTTCTTTTGTATGTTTCTGATCATTTCTTTGTTTACTTGTGTCTACGTTTTTAGTTTTCTTTTGTAAGTTGAAACGCTTAAGTACCTTTGTGTTTAAAGAATTGTACACCCGATAAATTATTAGTAATTTTTATGTTCTTTTTAAGAGTTGAAGATATACGAGAATAATAAAAGAATAGTAATATCGATATTCTTAATTTTGTGCATACTCATTAAGCCTCAATTAAATTAAGTATAAAAAAACGTGTAATATAAATATATTTTTAGGAATTAATTTATTGCTTACTAGTACTTGATAAATATAAGAATTTTTAAAGTGGACACTCTGTAATATTGTCTACATAACCCCACTTGAGTCATCAATATCCGTCGTCACGTGATGGTACCCATTACAACATTGGTATTGTACTAAGTACATGTCTTACGGTTACATAACGTTTCTATTTGCTATCAGTTTCTTTGACAGAAGGCAGTTTATTTCCATTTGTTGATGACGAAACCATGTGAAGAAAAATTGTACACAAAATTACGTACAACACATTGTACAACCATTCACAAATGGTTATTTATGTAGTAAATCTGAGACGACGATCTGCACTACACACACAAAACTGGTTACAAAAACTATTGCAGCATGTTTTCTTTTGTACCTTAAATAAAAATATGTCATGTATTATGAATTAAATTCAAATAATGTTTGTATAATTATTCAGTATTTTAGCGCCTACACATTACAGTACATTTGTCTCCAAGTATCCGGATAGAGTCTATATTAAAAGACATGACTTCACAATTTTTTTTCATGTTTTAACAACGATTTTATTATTTCAGGTAAGTGCTGTTGGGCGTCCTATAGTTTGTAAGTATTGAGTTACCTACCACTTCATAATTTGCATATTAATAATAATAATGAGTATTATGTAGTATTTCTAATTATTTTACTGCCTAATTAAAAAATAATTAATCTTTTGCGATACGTTAAGTGAAATGTTGCTTTTAATAAACCATTAAGTCATTAACATTCAAAATACAATAAAACTAGTCATATTTTTTGTTGAATTAGAAACTAACTAATTAGAGTCCAAATTTTATTTTTAAAGACTTACGACTATTCCGCAAGTTACCATATAGAATAAATTAATTTTGTTTTTGTGTACGTGTATATATAGTTAGTTCCTTTATGTATTAGATAATATTTTAAGGAAATTTTGCTCTGGTTTCATTTGTGACCACCCAATAAAGCCTATTGAAATAACGTAACTGAGTCAGTGGCCAATTTCGTATTTTGTCCTAAGTTTAACAAATTACGCCAACCCTTCTCAATAAAGTTTACATAATTTAATAGTAGAATGTATACCCAAAATAGACTTAGTAAAGCTTAACAGCTTTATAAAATCAGATTTTTTATTGTAGAGAACGCATTGAATGCGAAATTATTTTATAATCCTTTTATTAAAGTATACGAACTTATAACAAATAAAAACAGTTTCATAGTTGGAAATTTCCTGTTTTAGAATATCTTCATCCTTGTTACTAAGTTATAACCAAAACAAGTCATAAAGTTAATAACGTACTCTTTAAAACTGAAATCTGTAACAGTGAAATTATTTTAATTGATGTAACAAAATAAAATATCGAAATACTGGAAATTTTACAAATGTAATATTCCATCAGCTAATGCTCACAAACGTTTTGTTTAGAGCGCTTATATTTACTAGCACTAAATTAGGTACTTTCGCATATCGGCACCTTTGTGTGGCTGTATTATCGTTGGCTAGATCTGCCTGTGTAGGGGAAAGCGAGTTTCACCGAGCAGCTGCTAGTTTCCGCGATTGTTGCCAAGCAGACCTGAACCGATTGGATGCGAAGCGAAGTTACTCAAGTCACAGTTCATACGGTTATTAATACTTCCAAGAGTGAGTAGAACTTGTGCTTGGGATTGGCAATAGGCGTCCCAAGGCCAATGCCAATAAATTGAATCGTTTTTTTGAATTGCATTATTATAACAAAGGAAATAAATTTGTCTAACATATACATAAGTCAGGAATATATAAATATATTAAATATATGCACCACAGTGCATTTACTTTTAAAAATTCAGTTATATTGTATTTGGCCGTATCTGTCACATGCGCGTTTAAGTAACTAAACTAACATATGATCGGAAGACCAAATACCTGTCAAACGACTTTTATTTACATTAATCAAATTTGTATTAGTGGCAATAGCCGAATTAAATTTCAATAAACATTGAATCACAAAAAGTATATATATTTTCAAAATTATTCAAAATTATATATATTGTTAATCAAAATTATTTTCAATACAATAAGGACTTTTACAAACAAGAAGATGGGTTGGCAATGGGATCTCCTCTTTCAGGCCTTCTTGCAAATATATATATGCAACATTTAGAAAAGAACAA
The DNA here is from genome assembly GCF_021130785.1 of Homalodisca vitripennis. NCBI lineage: Eukaryota > Metazoa > Arthropoda > Insecta > Hemiptera > Cicadellidae > Homalodisca > Homalodisca vitripennis. Next base: position 51,890,913 of record NC_060210.1, read on the forward strand.
AATAATGAGTGACACTAATCCATTTAAAGACAAAATAATTTATTGGTTTAGATATGTGGATGATATATTATGTCTTTTCAATGGAGATAAGAACCAGGCAGAACACTTTTTAACATTTCTCAATTCTATATCACCAACAATTAAGTTTTCTAAAGAAATCCAAAAAGTCAAAATTAACTTTCTTGATATAAGTATTTCTAATCTTAATGGAAATCACTCATTTGAAGTTTATAGAAAAACAACCCAAACAGGTCTTCTACTATTATCCTCTAACCATCCTTGGAAATACAAATTAGCAGCATTTCACTCAATGATAAACATAATGTTAAATATACCAATGAGTGATGAATAAAAATAAAGAAATTAAAATAATAAAATACCTAGCTGTCAAAAATGGATATCAACCCCAAATTGTAGACAAAATGATTAAGAAGAAAACAAGAAAAATCAATAAAACCAACACAATACATCCTAATACTACAGAAATTCAGAAATATATATGTGTACCATTCAATACTAAATTAAACAAAGCTGTTCGAAAAACCTTTCAAAATTCAAAATTCTCCATCAGTCACCAAACAAGAAATAATACATTTTAACTTATTGAAAACATAGTGAACCAAAATGATGACAAACAGGAATTATACAAACAATCTAGAGTATACAAAATTAAATAAACTGTAGTGACTGTGAAAGCTATTATATTGGGCAAACTGGAAGAAATTTTAATAAAAGGTTTAAAGAACACATACAAGCTTTGAAAACAAATAACATGTCTACAATAAAATCAAATTTTGCTGAACATTTATTGGAGACTGACCATAACTACACAAATATTGAAAAGAACATGGAAATTTTAGATATCGAAAGGAAAGGAGAGACATTAAATACAAAAGAAGAATTACATATTTATCTAAATTATAATAAAGATCCTCGTAACATTTTAAATAGTAATCTAAAAAATATGACAAATCCAATTTTTGAAAAAATTAAAATATTAAATACAGATTACTAATAAGAAAATTACATCTGAGTCATTTAAATTTAACATATGTTTAAAAGGTCCACATGTGTATATATAATTGTTTATTATTTATTTATAGGTTAATGTACACTGATGATGGAAAACCGAAACACGTGTATGTAATAAAAAGATTTTTAAAAGGGTTTTAGTTACTTTCATTACATTTATATATATATATATATATATATATATATATATATATATATATATATATATATATATATATAAAAGATTATCAGCAATTTGCGTAAATATTACCTTCAAAATTATACAAAACTTTCTCAACAGGTACTGTGTAAATGTATCAATTTTCTTCCATATAAGTTTAAATAGATGAGTATCATTTCAATAGTTCAATATTTTTATCTAAAATTAAAAAGTATTCAAATGTAGTAAAGTCTACAAAATATTTTTATCTCAAAAGGGACAAACATAACTAGAGGTAGTATTTTCCATAGTGCAGCCCACGTATCAGTATTCCTGTCACGGTCCAAGTCCAGCCAGACTTGGAAGAAGAAGGTGAACTGACGATGACTGTCTGATACGGATCGATGAGTACTCTGGTCGCCGCGCCGAGCCGCCCTCGCACAGACAGGGTCGATAGTCGATAGCCAAGCAGGTCTGTCACAGTGCGAGTGCGTATCTGGGTCACACTCGATATGTGAGAAACAACACTGGCTACAAGCTGCAGCCTTGTAGTTCTCCTCTGACAGATGTCAGTAGCTGCCAACTTACAACCAGATCTTGTTTACTGCAATGCCAATATGATAAATCGATTAATGATAACCGAGGTCTCAGTAAAAGCGTTCTTTTAGAACTGTGCATGACTCATAAATTATTTCTTGTCAAATATGATTTACATTTTTTTGAGATAACTCAAGTTCGATTTGGTGTTTAGTGCGATAGTATAATTGTTACTTCTGCTATAATTAACAGCCCATTGTTTTTATCTTAATTACCACTGTCACTGGCTTACAATACGACAAATGTGAAATTTAATGTATTTAAATCAACTAATTTTAAGTGTAATGGATAGGTTACAAGGAAACAAATTCAGCAATAATGGGGCTTGTAATTTAAACTGTTAAAAGTAATAGTCACCTGAGTGTGAATTAGCAGGTAAACAACATTAATAATTTGATTAGTGTGTAATTAAGTGAGAGCGGCCGCTCTAATCCTGTTTTGTTATTTAACAAAGCAAAATATACGTTAAACTTGTTTATGTACAAAAGCATGTTTCATTATTTTGATATATTTCTTGCCATTTTTAAAGTTAAAGTTTGACAATTTCGTAAGGGTTCTATATAAAACCTGAAGTAATGTTTTTGGAATCTTTTTTAAATAGGTTTGGCTTAGATTATGAATGTTCTAAAGTTTAAATCTACTATACCTTATTTAAAGATGGAATCTTTAGTAAAATTCATTTAAATATTTCTTGGCAAATTTAAGCACTTTTCACACATTCTGCCTTTTTGACACATTCAAGTAAAAACAAGACATTCTAACCTCCATTCCCTCTCTGTAAAATAAATTTTAAGTTTAAGAAACAGTAGAGGCGATCCCCTTTAAACCTTATTTTGTTCCCTTCATCTTAGACCATTGGCCTGTGCGCGGATCTTATGATACGAGTACACAATGAGGGAGAGAGTCGGTACAGTAAATGTTAGTACTGTTAAAAAGTGATGGCCTCAAACATGATTTGAAACTCGTACTTATAGTCCAGAAGCCGACAGCCAATTTGCCCAGATTGTGTAAACCTGGGTTTTCTTGAAACCGATATAAACCTTTCGCCTAAGAAAGAAATAGATCGCCTAGTTGTGCTAGATGTTAGAAAGGAGGGGTATCAAAAGCTTTAAAATATGAAATAGTAATTGGATTTCTCAGGTACATTTTCCTATTTTATAGTTTATATGCGTAAACCATTAAATACTGTTTCCGCATCCACAAAAACTAGCGTGGTTGATTTCTTTCTTAGAAAAAGTGGCCTATTCACGATAAAAAATCTGAAACTTGTATCTTTTAACGTTAAACTGTAGTCAATTATTGTACTTTCTAACATATTTTTCAACAGTCGTATTACATTAAATTACAAGAGAGAATTTTAGTAAGTTAAGAGAAGAATAATCGTTACTTAGTTTATAATGTTTGTATTAATGCTTCAAATTCTCTTAGTTATTTTTTTTCTTATTTATTTATTTTATCCTACTACATTTTTATATATAACACATTAAACGTAAGTTACGCGGTGATGAGCAAATTTACTACTAATATTCAATTCTATTGCTCAATTAAAATGTATTTAATTATTAATTTAGATATGTTACTTTTTAGGTAATTATAGTATACTTTCAATCTATAGTTTATTAAAAGTTATCAGCAATATTTTCTAGATCTTAAAATATGCCGGTACATTATTATACAGCATACGGATGTTAGTAAAATAATATAACGAAACAATCCCCATATTAAAGATCCTATGTTTTCATTCATAACTTTTAAGAAATTACGTACGTAGTTGCTCAACCTGTCCGCAACAAGTGACGTATTATGGCAAGCAAATAGCATACAGACCTTATCAATAATTGTTTACCTATATCTTGTCAGTAGGAGTACTGTGTTTCCAATTGGCTGCACGAAGTTTCTGGTACTTTATCAAGCACTAGGAAGAATAATAATTTATAAAACAACAACTATCACATCAATACGAAACTGAACTCCACACACAGACCTGTACGTCACGCTTATCTGATAAATGATAGTGATCACGGGTTCTTGAGTCGCTATTTCGACCTTGACTCGGCGGATGACCTCGGCAGCCGAGAGTGGACGTGCTACAGCGACAGCTGGCCAGTGTGCAAGAGATAACCACCCATTCACACTCTCACACACTGGCGAGCTGTTGAGTGAATGAGATAGCATTATGTCATGAAGACAACTGGCCGGCCCTCGGCTCTACCAAAGACAATGGTACACACACGCAAGTGTGCAAGGTCGCCACAACCTGACAGAGTGAGGTGACCCAGCCTCCCACACTCAGGCAGCAATCGCTTATCACTGTCATTCCAAGAACACTATCTACATTCCTCTGAGTATGCAGTATATTTTTTAAGAATTCCCAGGTCCGTACTCAGACCGGATTTTTCAGAAAATTTTAACGGGGCTCCGCAAAACATATATTTCCAAGAACGGACGTGTGATGTCGCCAATATCTTTTCCGGGGTCCGCCAAAGCTGAGTACGGCCCTGAGAATTCCCATTGGTATTTTCAGGTTTCCTAGTGGTTGCTATTCAGGTTACACGCATGTCCTCAGTTGTTGCTGAGTTCGAAAACTTCCCGTAAGTGACCAGTATCACCACCATTTTTAAGACAATGCAACCTGAAATTTATTTAACTGTTTAACGATTCAATAGCAATCAATTGTGTAGTTTCCAACACACTTTTCAATGTCTATTTAACAGCGACAGACATTAAATTCCTAGATAAAATTTCAGGAAGTAATTAAATGAAGCGTAATTTTCTAGAAAATTTGACACGACACATGTCAAGCAGGATTTTACTGTGCTTCCTATCTAGGCCTATATATCTGTACAATTCTAATTGATTAAAATGTGGACAAATTGGACATTAAGATCATTAATTACTATCTTCAATAAAAGTTAAGAATTACGGAAAATTATTTTTGAATACATATCAACCTATGATTTATTTCTTATTGCAAAGATATAACAAAATCTGAAGCAGTTAACGTTTCCGCGAAGTTTGTTTTTCTCATTCAATACTGGATTTGTTCACTCCTATAAAAGAGAGTTAATAACTAAAGTTTGATAACCATTCAAGGCAAGACAAAAGTTCGCAATTAGGTTATATCGATGCCTTACGATGCTTAAATATCGGAATCGATTTGGCTTAACTGCTGTAACAAACATGATTATGTTTTTGTAATAAATATTGATAAATCTCTTGTTTTATATTTAAGTGCATGTCTACTTATTATTTTTACATTATTCAATCCAAGGGGCGTTGTTCTAAAGTATGTTTTATGTTTAAATTCATTGCTGTAATTAATCATATTATTGAACTTTATCGTAACAGACAATTTTGTGGTACGTAGTTTACTACGCATACATTAAGTAAAGCAAAACGCAGTTGTTATAACCAAGTATGATAACATCTATTACTAGAAAGGTCACCTCAAGACCTGTAGATGACACCTTCGGCCTGTTGTAGCTGCACTGTTTCCACTCCCAATTAGAGTTGAAGTTACGACCAGTTGCCGTATACGTCGTGGTGGGCGTTGTCGTATCTGTTGCGTGTACTACGACAGGCTCTATTTACAACTCGCCTTCGTCCCTCCATTTCTGGAGATGAAACACTTTTATCGCGAGGCTACCTCTACCTTCGCCCTATTTAATGTGTGAATCATTCAGATTATTAGTTGGAAAATAACAATGAAGCTATATACGTTACGCTAAGAGCGTTTAGGTCTCATTCAATCAGAGATAGCAGTTGGTAGATAACTCTTTCTTTGATTAACAAAATATTACTAGTTTTGTTAAAAGTGTTATCAATCAGTACCCATAAACATGTATAATGCATTAATCCTACCCTTTGTACAGATAATGTTCTTTGACTTTTTGTACACATAAACGGCAGCAGACTCATTACGGTGGATAATGAGATTGAGAATAGTTGCCTCACTCAGTATGGACTAGCAGTGGAGTTGTTAACTACATGTATTACAGCTAGACAGTTACTTTACAGTAGTTAGTCTCCGGATTGCATGTAGTTTCACTACTGTGTCAGTGTATCTTACCAATTATCAGTTACAAAAATAACAAAACTTGGTACAAGATCGCTTGCACCTAAACCTATTGAAGATGTCTTAAATCTAATAGTCAGATCTGCCAAGTTTGCAGACCTTTTACAGAGACAGGATGAGTTGTAAAGGATAGGGATTCCTCTCACTATGTATATTTACGGTGGTGGTATTGCACCACCTTAAGATTTACACGATTGTTTTCTTATTATATTTTTACGTTGTAAGAATGATTTTAAGAACATTTTTATGTCAAGATGCTTTTTTTATTCCAGATGCCATTTTTTTAGGAAAAACTGTATTATTACACGAGGGGTAGTCGGAATTTGAAGAAGAAGTGGAATTTTCAATTAAAAGACTATAATTTAAGCATGAGTGAAAAATTTTCACTTCCTGAAGATATACGAGTACACACTGCACACATCATGCACACACTGTAAAAATGGAAAAGGCCGTTTTTATTTGGTTTTGATTGTAGAATTGACTAAATTTCCTAATTCAAATGGCTATAATTCCTCGAGGAATGAATATTGTTTAGTTTTTCTGTCCTCGTAAAGTTATTTTAAAGAGCTACAAATTTAAAATATTCCTCCAACCAAAAATTGATTGCAGCATCCTCCTGTTAACCTCTGGTGTATTCCCATCTAGGTAAGAAGACTCAGTTATGATACTAGTAGAAAAACCAATCTTTCAAACTCATTTTATTAAAATGGGATGGGATTCAAAAATGTAAATTTCTAAAAATAACAATTACTGATCTCTCGTGCATGAAGTACCTGTGGATACGCTGTTGAACTCCTTAAGTTCTCTGGACATATAAATTAATAGATATTGAGCTGTAAAGATGCGGATTTCCCGTATTTGTCGCCAAACTATGAAACGAGCTTGTGTTCAAATTAAAGATATTGGATTTTAATTGGCATTGGTGGTCAAAATAATCGTTCTTTTATATTTAGATATTTTTACTATTACTGTCCTCAGGTATGCTATTAAACATTTTACGATTTAAGTACAAATCCACAATGATGACGTACTATGTATCTATAGTATCTCACATCAAAGGGAATAACGGAGCACCATTCATTGGTAAGAACAAGACAACCCCCAATTATTTACTTCTAATATTCTTGTTTTAGCTGAATAAATTTCGAACTCGTGTTTTTTTTTAGAATCCAGTTAGATTGTCAGATTACTAAAATTAGCTTGTTTTCGGTCGGCCACGTTGTTGTCGGAAATAAATATCCCTCCCACCATTCCATCCCTGTTCCGCTTATCTCAGACGGTCGCAATCAAGGCTATAAAGGAAGGTTACGGCCTCCTCAATGACGTCATAGACGTCTCGCGGCGCCGCCACCTCAGCGATTGGCTAACGACGACATCGACTCTTAGCTGAGTCTGTCGTTAAAATGACATAACCAGGGTAATCGTGATCATCACAGCAAGGTGGCTAAAAGCTCGTTTATGGTTTGATGGAGTATTGAGTTTCAATAGTGATGTTAGTATAATATTCAGTACATTATTCTTGTATAGGAAGTCTTTGCTTAGCAAAATCGATGCTACTAATTACTATGTAAATTAATTATGATCGAAAAATAACTTTTTCAAGCGGTTTGATATATTTTTAAAATCTAATTGAATATCAATGACCGGAACAGTCACCATTTGCAGAGAATTAAATCTACATGCCGTAAAATTAATGGTAACAATTAATTAAACAATAATACTGTTTAAACCGAGTAGCAATAAAATAAAACAACAATCAGTTAAATTATGTGTACAATGTTATCAAATATTCTGAATATCCAAAGTTACATACTTGAGCCTTATGAAATGTTCTTATTAATTCATTTTCTTGAGTGTATCTGCAAGAAATAAATTTTGCAATCGATGTTAACTAACTTTTAGAAGGCCTAGAGAATGAGATTCCAAACATAGCCCTGGATTATTATTGCTTTGTAATCCAGCCCCGAGCTACGTTATTTACTTTTATCAGCATAACTTTACTGAAAAAGAAGTAAGTATAAAAATAAAACTCTAAAATTCTTACATTGGAGCTATAGCTAACCAAGATGAGAACAAATAAAAGAGAGATTTAACAAACTAGTAAAAAACAGAACGTACTGTGAAGTTTAATCATGTATTAGTACTTTACCTTTATATGTAATTATCTATTAAGAAATGGGGGAATTGGTGCAGAATAATCGCCAACCATGTGTCCGACATTTTTATTTGTAATGCTACAAATAATTTAATGTTTATTAAGATTCAACATAACATTTTCAGAATAAATTTAAAAGGATTAAGAATCTGTATGACTGTGGCTTTTAATATTTAACTCTTTGTAATCCATTTTTAATTGTGCGTTTTAAACATTTTCTACGGAAATTCTTTGAGCGATATTAAATCCCTTGATTTTCGCCAAGACTGACATTTACGTTGTATAAGGAATTTTTAACCAAGAGCAACTCGTTTAGAGCCTTAGGATTAGCTCCTAAGCAAAACAATGTTATAACTCTATGTGAAGGTTCTATGCAGTTTTTTCCCTGCCAAACGTTTTTATGAGCGTTTTAACTAAACGGTGTTTTTGAAGTCTTTTGATTATATTGATTGAAAGAGGTTCAGCTGTGGCTAGCTGTGGGCAAAAATGGTACATACTTTATCAAACAAAAGTGTGACAAAAACATTTGATATTTTTTCAGTTGGCAGATGTTTTAATAAATTTAATAAGTAAAGTCATGCGAAAAAAGGAATTAATCTCACATTTTATAAAATTAGGACGAATTAGTATTAATATAAATAGTTTTATATATAAATATGTTTTTAATATATTTAGGACCACAACAGTTTTTAGAAAATATTCCGTTTCGTAATTTTATGTTACAATAGCTAAGAGCATCAGAGCTCGGTGTTGTGAGGTGAAGTAGGGATTTTCCCCCTTACCCGGGCTGTTTTGAAGAATGCCTCAGTTTGTATATCTTATAACTTGTTTCACTGAAGTGAGAGAATCCAAGAAATGAGGATAGCTGAAATTAGTGGTCGGAATTACTTGTGATATGCTACAGATAATTACACCGTAAATTAATCATGAACAGATGCATCTGTTTTGGTAATCATGCACTTGATGCTATCTATCTTCATGTGAGTGTGAAGATATCGAGTTCTTCCCAGAATCATCATTATTACGATGCTTCTTCTGGGAGTAATGAGTAAAATAGTTCACGATGGTTTATTTTATAGATTTTATGAAT